>NC_056729.1:644104755-644284755 GCF_019279795.1 Protopterus annectens | reverse complement strand
AGGCACGATGACCTCCCCTGATCTAGATGTGAATCCCTTCATGATTAGGTGGGCTATATAAAATGTTTTTCTAACCACTTTGGCCACGTGGTTGTCAAATGAGAGATTGCCATCAACTTGGGTCCCCAGGTCCCTAATTACTTCTTCTGTACTTAATGGATTACCACCTATGTGGTAATTTGTGGGCACTTTGTTTTTGCCAAAGGGATGACTATACACTTTTGGCATTTAGCTTGAGGCCATGGCTCTGGCACCAGTTGTCTGTTTCTATGAGGCCCTTTTGGAGGATGCTCGTGTCGGCTGGAGAGTCGATTATGGCACCCAGTTTGCAGTCATCTGTGAACTTGGTCAGCCACAGTCCTTTCGTGTTGGCCTGTACCTCCGAAATATATACCGAACAAGAGAGGTCCCAGGACTGAGCCTTGTGGGACACCACTTGTAACTGGTTTGGAGTCTGACATGGCTCCAGCAATTCTAACCATGTGGGTTCTGTCCTTGAGCCAGTTTGCAATCCATCTAGTGACATAGGGGTTTACATTTAAGCTGGTGAGCTTATCTATAATGCCCGAGTGGGGTATTGTATCGAAGGCTTTTGCGAGGTCCAGGTAGGCTGTGTGGACCACCTTCCCCTCGTCAATGGCCTTGATGACTGTTTCAAAGAAATCAACCAGGTTTAAGAGGCAGGATCTGCCCTTAAAGCCGAACTGGGTAGGATCCAGTGTCTGTAGGTCCCCAATATCTTTATTTATGAGGTCCATGATGATCCTTTCCATAGATTTGCAGACCAAGCTAGTCAGGCTTATGGGGCGATAATTTCCAGGATCCGTTGAGGCACCACCTTTATGGAGAGGGACCACTGTTGCTGTACGCCACTCTTTGGGCACATATCCTGTAGTAAGGCTGAGATTGAACAGTAGTTTTATGTTTGGGTTTAGCTCTTCTTAGAGTTCATGTAGGACGCAGCCCAGGACACCGTCTGGTCCCATTGATGCTGTGTTTTTTGCTTTGGAGAGGGCGGCTCTTACCTGAGCATCTGAGATGTCAGGGGGGCAGCACTCTGCTGGGATAGATATTTGCCCTTTTGGTGGGGAGGGTTTGCACTGAACCTGTCAGCTAGGATGTTGGCAATGTCTGTGGGTTCAGTGTATTTTTTGTCATTTTGGACTAATTCTGAGCATATCTGGGAATTACCACCCAGGTTCCTAACATAACTAAAGAAAGCCTTTTGATTATCCTTAGTGTCCTGTGCAATTTTTCTCTCGAAGCTGGCCTTAGACAATTTTATGAGTGCCCGTAGTTTTTTGCTAATACTGATCAGTGATGCCTTCCCTTTTTGGGATTTTGCTCTATCATTTAGTAGCTTCCTCCTTCTATTGTATAGTTTGTTTATGGCTGGGGTCCACCAGACAGGACATCTGCCTTTGGAGGATTGGGTCTTGGTTTTATTTGGGATCGCATGATCCATGCATTCCTAAAGGTGTTCATAGAATGCGTTTATAAAGGATTCTGTGGTCTGGGCATTTTCCACAGGCCCAGGGGCTTTGAAGGATTCCACCTCGGTTTTGAGGAGTGTGAAATTTGCTTTAGAGAAGTTTTTCACTGTGGTTTTCTGGGCAGGGGGTGGGGTCGGGATGTGAATATCCAGTGAGATTAGTTTATGGTCTGATCTTACCAGTGAGGGATACACTTCTGGTCTGGAGCATAGAATCCCCATGTTGGTGATGATCAGGTCCAATATGTTTTCCCCTCTTGTGGGAGTGGTAACAAGTTGTTCCATCGCATTTGAGTTTATAAATTCTAGGAATCTATGGGCTAGGGTGTTGGAGCTAGAGTAATGCTCCCAGTCTATGTTTGGGTAGTTGAAGTCGCCCAATATAATGGTGTTTGGAGAGACCTTCATATTTTCCAGTGTTCTCAGGAAGGCCGAGTGGGGTTCCTGGGTTGGGAGGGTGGTCTGTAGCAGGCTATAAACTGGAAGGCAGTTTTACCCACTGTTAGTTGCACATGGATAGTCTCTGATGCTTCGTGCTTTGCCACCAACCTGGAGGTGTGGGTATCTTTGATGAATATCGATACTCCCCTCCTTTGTGGTTCGATCCAAGTTTTGGGGCTGAAAAGCATGGTATGAGGTATAACCTGGTAGTGCTGGGGTGCTCTCGGGAGCCCTGAACCAGGTTTCTGTTACTGCACAGATATCGATGTTCTCCATGCTAAGGAGAGTTTAGAGTGCGTGCATCTTTAGGTTTAGACTTCTGGCGTTGAGTAGCATTACTCTTAGTTTCTTATCCCTTGTGATACCTATGGAGGTGGGTTTGTCTTTTGAGCCTTGCCTAAAAAAGGCACTATGGGGGTAGCAAGAGCCTTTGCCAATATCCAAAAGCCCAGGGGTGACAGGTGCAAGCCTTTATGTGCTCCTTCTGTGGAAGAGGAGACCAGACCCCCTCCACCTTTAAGAAGCCAAATACTGCTCCTCATCCCATGCTTAAAGAGTCTGTGAACAGCTCCTGAGAGGGAAAAGGGGGATGAAAAGGGAGCCCTGGATTTTAGGACAACTGCTGAATCCACCAGTGGAGTTCCTTCTGGAGACAAGGCAGAAGAGGAATTACAATTCCTGGAGAAGCACATGCTGAAGCCAAACTAACTTCAGGAACGACTAAACTTCCTCATGTGAAGTTTGGCCAGAGAGAGCATAGGGATGGTGGATGTCATGAAACCCATAGCTCTCAGAAACTCCCTGGCTGAAATGGAAGCCAGAGGAAGAAGAATTTGAAAGGAGATGAAGGTCAAGGCCTTGGGAGGAGTCAGAAATGTCAGCAAAGGCACTATCCGAATCCTGCAACCCAGAAAAACATGGTCCTGAGAAGGAGTCAGAGACTTTTTGTAGTTTACTGTAAACCCCAGGCTCTGAAGAAGAGAGATGGTAAAAATGGACATTTTGCCACTGGATCTCTGGAGAGGATGGCTGAAACAGCAGGTCGCTCAAGTAAGGATATACATGGATCCCCTGAAGCCTGCAAAAAGCAATCAAAGGAGCAAGGCATTTGGTGAATATCCTCGGGGAAGTAAAAAGGTCAAAGGGCAAAACAGAGAACTGAAAAGGCCAGGAAGCAAGACAGAAATGCAAAAACTTCCTGAAAAGGGGATGGATCAGAATAATAAGCATCCTTGAGAACCAGACACCCCATACAAGCCTGAGGAAGCAAAACAGGGAACAAAGTCTGAAAGGAAAACATTTGAAAAATGGGCACCTTCAGAAAAGTGTTTAAAATGAGAGGGGTCTAGAATTGGTCTCTTGCAAGAACCCTCCTTTCTGGGAACTAGAAACATTCTGGAGTAACCTCCCTCCCCCATTGGGACACAGGCACCTCTTAGGTTCATAGGTAGATACTAGGCTATCTGCCCTAGGGCATTTATAAGCCTAGCCAGAGTGTATTTGGCTTCCGCCTCCCTATTAGATTAGCCTACTGTGCCTCTGTAAAGTAGGTCACAGAAGGTACCCTTTTAAGATTAGTTTACTGTGCCTCTGTCTAGCAGGGACACAGAAGAAATCCCAGGGGTGAATTTGCGATTTCCCATCCACGCATCCAGATTTCGCTTGAAGAGGGTCAGCGAGGGGCTATGTCTAACATGAACTGGGATTCTATTCCAGAGTGAGGGGAGCCTCTGGGAAATGAATCTGTCCCTCCAGCATGTCCTATTTATTTTTGTGCTGAAGTTTTAGATCCCTGGAGTGTGTACCTCTAAGGGACTTGGATTTTTTGAGGTGGAGCATGTCCATTAATTCTGGGTTTGACACGGCTTTGTATGTCAGGCATAGATCGCCCCTGAGTAGGCGGTAAGCAACTGAGTAGAGCTGGAGTTTCTTTAGTCGAGCTGCATAGGACATCTGTTTGTAGCCCATAATCCTCTTGGTGAGGTACTTTTGGGGTCTCTCCAGTTGCTGCAGGTGTCGGGTAAGGTATATCCCAAAAGGGGCACTGTATTCAATTATGGGCCTGATGAGTGACTAGTAGAGGGGCACAATGACCTCTCTTGATCTAGATGCGAACCCTTTCGTGATAAGGTGGGCTATATAGAAGGTCTTTCTAACCACTTTGGCAACGTGATTATCAAAGGAGAGATTACTATCTACGTTGGTCCCCAAATCTCTAATTACTTCTTCCGTACTTAATGGATTACCACCTATGTGGTAATTTCTGGGCACCTTGTTTTTCCCAAAGGGGATGACTATGCACTTTTTAGCATTTAGCTTGAGGCCATGGCTCTGGCACCAAGCATCCGTCTCTGCGAGACCCTTTTGGAGGATGCTTGTGTCAGCTGGAGATTCGATTATGGCCCCCAGTTTGCAGTCATCTGCGAATTTTGTCAGCCATAATCCTCCCGTGTTAGCCTGAACCTCAGAGAAGTATATACCGAACAAGAGAGGTCCCAGACCTGAGCCCTGTGGGACGCCACTTGTAACTGATTTGGATTCGGACATGGCACTTACGATTCTGACCATGTGGGTTCTATCTCTGAGCGAGTTTGCAACCCATCTTGTGATATAGGGGGTGATATTTAAGCTGGTAAGCTTATTTATGATGCCCGAGTGGGGTATTGTGTCGAAGGCTTTTGCGAGGTACAGGTAGGCTGTGTGGACTACCTTGCCCTCATCTATGGCTTTGGTAACTGTTTCAAAGAAATCAACTAGGTTTAAGAGGCAAGATCTGCCCTTAAAGCCGAATTGGGTAGGGTCCAGTGTCTGGAGGCTCCCAATGTCTTTGTTTATGAGTTCCATGATAATACGCTCCATAGCTTTACAGACCAGACTAGTCAGGCTTATGGGGCGATAGTTTCCGGGGTCTGTTGTGGCACCACCTTTGTGGAGTGGGACCACTGTAGCTGTACGCCATTCTTTGGTAGTAAGGCTAAGTTTGAACAGTGACTTAATGTGAGGGTTCAGTTCTTCTTGGAGCTCGTGTAAGACACAGCCTGGGACACCGTCCGGTCCCATAGATGCTGTGTTTTTTGCTTTGGAGAGGGCAGCTTTCACCTGTGCATCTGTGATGTCAGGGAGGTTACATTCAGTTGGGATAGGCATTTGCTCCTTTGGGGGGAAGGGGGGGGAGTTTGCGCTAAATCTGTCGGCCAGGATGTTGGCTATGTCTGTAGGTTCGATATATTTTGTACCGTTATGCAACCATTCAGAGCATATCTGGGAGTTTCCGCCCATGTTCCTGACATAACTAAAGAAGGCCTTGTGATCATCTTTAGTGTCTAGGGCAATTTTTCTTTCAAAACTGGCCTTTGATGATTTTATGAGGGATCGAAGTTTCTTGCCAATACTGATCAGAGATGCCTTCCCTTTTTGGGATTTTGCTCTGTCATGTAGTAGCTTCCTCCTTCTGTTGTATAGCTTATTTATGGCCGGGGTCCACCAGACCAGTCTCCTGTTTTTGGAGGAGTGAGTCTTGGTTTTATTTGGGATAGCACGATCCATGCATTCCTGCAGGTGCTCATAGAATGCATTTGTAAAGGATTCTGCGGATTGGGCTGTATTATCCTCTGGCCCAGGGGCTTTGAAGGATTCCACCTCAGTCTTTAGAAGTGCAAAGTTGGCTTTTGAGAAATTCTTTACAGTGATTTCCTTTGCTGGGGGTGGGGACGGGATATGGATGTCCAGGGAATTTGTTTATGGTCTGAGGGGTTTACCTCTGGTGTGGAACATAGAGTCCCCATGTTGTTCCCTCTTGTGGGAGTGGTGACCAGTTGCTCCATTGCGTTAGAGTTTATAAATTCAAGGAACCGTTGGGTGAGGGTGTTTGGGCTTGAGTAGTTTTCGCAGTCAATGTTTGGGTAGTTGAAGTCACCCAATAACAGTGTTTGGAGAGACCTTCATATTGTCCAGTGTTCTCAGGAATGCCAAGTGGGGTTCCTGTAATAGGGGTGTTCTGTAGCAAGCTACAAACTGAAAGGCAGTTTTGCCCGCTGTTAGTTGCACATGGATGGTTTCCGATGCTTCGTGCAGTGCCACTAACCTGGAGGTGTAGGTATCGTTGATGAATATAGATACCCCACCTCCTTTTGTGCTTCGGTCCGAGTTTTGGGGCCAAAACGCATGGTATGAGTTATAACCTGGTAGTGCTGGGGTGCTCTCAGGAACCTTGAACCAGGTTTCTGTTACTGCACAGACATCGATTTTCTCCACACTGAGGAGAGCCTTGAGTGCGTGCATCTTGAGGTTTAGACTTCTGGCATTGAGTAGCATTAGTTTTTTTATCCTTGGGTTGTCTATGGAGGTGGGCTTGTCCTTTGAGCCTTGCCTAAAAAAGGCACTATGGGGGTGGAAAGAGCCTTGGCCAGTATACGAAAGCCTAAGGGTGACAGGTGCAAACCGTCCCTAGCGAAGCAACGTGGCTTGTCGTGCATGTCATCCCAGGCTGACAGACACTGGATCCCTTTTGAATGACACCAATACTTTCGCCAATTGTTGAAACTGATCATTTTGTCTTTATACTGTGGCATCATTCTTGGTGAGGGCAAGATGCTACTCAAGGTCAGGGTCATACCAGCCTGGGCTACATGGTCAGAGAGCTCCTCTATGTCTCTTTTCATGTAGTCCAGGGAGGTACGTCTCAGGTCATTCACACCAGCATGGACAATGACGGAGTCATACTTATACTTGCTTTGGAGTGACCAGAGTGCTTGCATTATGTGGCGGATCCTGGCACCACACAGGCAGCTTACAGTGACCTTCTCCTTGTTCAGTCTGGTGAGCAGGACGTCAGTGTGCCGGACAATAGAGTCCCCTATAACAAGTGTATTTGGTGTGTTGTTTGGCCTTAAGGGCTGTGACTGTGAGGCACACTGATTTTGAGAGATATGTGATTCGTGGGTATTGTTGAGGGGTGGCTGTTGCTTGGATATCTGCTTAGGAGGTCTTTGCTGTTTAGGCAGATTTTTATTTAGAGCCTCCGAGTATGTTTTTGTGTGTTTATGTGTTGGGTATGCAGATGCAATAGGTCTGTGTGAGACTGGATTTGTGGTGTGGGTGGTTACCTTTTCCTCCTGACTGACTGTGCCAGTCTTGGGTTGAGAGAGCTCTGCCTCCAGTTTGGCTGTGTAGCTGTATCTCTCACATGTATTGGAGTTTGTTGGAAGGAGGAGAGGGTTGTCTGTGTACATAAGGCAACTGTAACATTGCCTCAAAATTCCCAGATTCACCAGCTGGACTGGAGAGTAACCTTGAAACTGACCCTTGGACATACCAGATTAGTATAGGGAACTATTTTTTTACTGATCAGATTAGGGAAGGGAACTGATTTTTCACTTTATCAGGAAGGACCAATCAGGAGCCTAATACTTATGAGACGTCAAGGCGGGTGTAGTGCTTTAGTTAAGTTAGTGTTTCCTTATAAGAGCTGAGCAAGTACAGGGCTTTAGAAAGAGAATAGAGTGATTACTTTGAGAGTTTGAACAGTTCTAAGGGAAAAAATGAAGAGCAGACTTTGTGGAGCCTGGAATAGTTTAAACCTGTTTAGGTGGCACTGCCCAACGCTGCTCAGTGCGCAAAACCGCGCAAAAAGAGAGTTGAAGGGTTTTAAGAGAGACAGATCAAGGAGTTTAGAATTGACCCAAAATGGCCAATAAAACTACAGCTTCTAGGTAGTAACCACTCCTCCAGGGACAGGCAGGCTGTTCAGTGCTAACCACTCCCACTGGTGAACACAGAGAATTCCCTTTAGCCCAAGCAAGCACTGGCCTTCTAGAAACTTCCAAACAAATCAGAACAGCAAATCTGTAACTGAACTTTCTTAACTTTCAGAAAGTGGGAAAAAAGCATGATTTTTTTTTTCTTTTTGTTGTAGTTTAAAGGTAGCAGAGATACACAAGCAGCAAAATAATCACAACAGTGCAATAAATGACCCCACACTTGAGTGCTAGGCCAAAATCAGGTAAAATGCAGTTTTTAGAGAAAAAAACTATTTTAAATTAAGTGCAACACTTGAACATATCCAGAGTCAAAAGGTCTCAAAGCACCTCTAGGGAAAAAGGAAAGTTTTTCCCCAGGAGGCAGAGGAATACCCATAAAAGGAGGAAGGGATTTCCACACCATGAAATACCCCAGTGAATAATGGGCAAAACCCAGGAATCTTGAGTAATATGTAGCCAAATAGAGGAAGGAGACAGAGAGACAGAGACGGAGAGAGAGACAGAGACAGAGAGAGAGAGACAGAGAGAGAGAGAGAGACAGAGACAGAGAGAGAGAGAGAGAGACAGAGAGAGACAGAGACAGAGAGAGAGACAGAGACAGAGAGAGAGAGACAGAGAGACAGAGACAGAGAGACAGAGAGAGAGACAGAGAGAGAGAGAGAGACAGAGAGAGAGAGAGACAGAGAGAGAGAGAGACAGAGAGCGAGAGAGACAGAGAGCGAGAGAGACAGAGAGCGAGAGAGACAGAGAGCGAGAGAGACAGAGAGCGAGAGAGACAGAGAGCGAGAGAGACAGAGAGAGAGAGAGAGAGAGAGAGAGACACAGAGACAGAGTGAGACAGAGAGAGAGAGAGAGTGTGAGTGTGTGAGTGTGTGAGTGAGGCAAAGAGAAATTGGAAAGTGGCTGGGAAGTATAGGATAGCCAGACAGCACCTGGTTTTATCTCGAAAGGAAGACTTCAGAGTCCCTGAAGTCCGAGTAGCCTTAGCAGGAGGAGCCCACTTGCCACCCTTTTTGCCTCTTAGGAGACGAGCGAGATTGCCTGCGAACAAAGGCAGGCTTATTGGGGTAGTTTTTCTGAAATTTAGGAACAGGAGAAACAAACATATTTCAGTTCCTGTACAGCCTTCCCCTTAGCTTCACCAAACAAGTGTTTATTATCAAGTGGGGCATCCATTAACTTAGCCTTCATTTCATCAGGCAAAGGCTGAAGCCAAAGCCAAGAATACCTCATTACGGATCCAAAAGCAGCAGACCCATAACTACACTTGATGGAATGACAAGCCACCTGTGAGGAACTCCCCAACAGAAAGAGCAAAAGCTTTACCCTCAGAGCCTGGAAGATAAGATGTAACCTGACAAGTCTGATACAGGACAGCCAACATATACCTGGACATATGGGTCTGATAATTAACAGCCCTAAAAGCCAAGATAACCAAGGTATAAACCTTCTTACCCAGCCCTTCCATGCTGCCTTTTTCAGAGGGCAGTAACTTGGGCAAAGGAAGCAATTGAGAGGGCTTGTCGGAGGCTACAGACAGCACTGAGGGATCAGCACTGAGGGATCAGCAGCAGAACAATTGTACAAAAATTTACAGTCCTCAGGCACCCTATAAAACCTGTCAGGTTTCTTGGGAGAGGGGGCTGAGAATCAGCAGCTTTAGAGGCATTGGAAAACGCATCTAACAAGGCAGCCAAAACAAGACGAAAAGAAGAAAATTTAGAGGATTCCATCTGCAGCAACTCATAGTACCGCTTATGAATCTCGGAGACCTGGGCACAATCCCATTTTAAAAACTCCCATCATCTTGGAGATTGTGTCCCCTAAAGAAATCTCATTAAAAAGGAGCATTAGGACTGGTAGAATCTTCTTCCTTTGACCCATAGTCCAAAGCAGAAGCAATTTGGGAAGAGTAGGCAAGGGATTATTCATGAGAATCCAACTCCTCCTCAGAGGAATCCTGTTTCCAGTGTCTTTTAAGGGGGGTAGAGGAACAAGGGGGCGCTGGAACAGAAACACCCTGAGGAGGTTTTAATCCCATCAAAGCACTAAACAAAACCTCAGTGAAGGCCTGCCACTCAACTCAGTCTGTTGATCATTAGGGGCAGGAGAAACAAGTTTAGTTTTTTTTTGTTTTTTCTTTAATGGGATGTCTGTCTTAAACAACTTGAAAGGCTCAGACCCAGGACAGCATTCAATAATAGTAGTAGGGACTTCTTCTGACTAAAATCTGAGGAACAACCCTTGGAAATGACCAACCATGGTTCCCCCTGAATAACTGAAACGGACATCTGCAAAGCCTCTTCAAACATGCTTAAAGTCGGATTCCTGACAGCCTTCACCCTGGTCGCGGCAGGGGAATCAGACAAAGCCAGGCAAACCTCCGGGCATTCATTCAGCTTGGGAGAAACGTCCGGTGGAGAATGAATAACAGAAGATTCCGGCCTAGGCTTCTTGGCCTTCTTCCCTGACAGCTGTCCCTTGGGGTGGGAAGTTCCCTGCATAGGATCTTTTGCAGAAGTTTATGTCGCTGATTCTCCACATACAGCGCTAAAGAAGAATGCTAACTATGCAATGTTTTTGGGACAAAATCCTGACAGATGGAACATGACGTATGTTTGTGCAAGGCACCAAGGGTAAACAGACACTGTTCGTGGCAGTCTTTATGGGGAATCTTTATGGGGAATCTGTCTCCCACACTGTCATTTACCCTTCTTGGATGACATGAAACCTCACAAGCAACAAGACAAGTAAAAAAGGAACTCCAACAGGGCATTTACCTGCAATGACTCTGTGAAATTAGCAACGGAATGTAGGTGTTCAGATCAGCGATCAAGAGATGGCGTTCAGACTGGCAGCAAAGAAATTCTGACAATGGTACATCTGGATGTCACATTTATGCCCTATGTTAGACAGGAAGCATACGTATGACGTACGGCATACCTTAAAGCAACCTAAGGCTTTGTTATACTGGATGGACATCGGGCTGCCCTGGACAGGGACTCCTTAATGTTAAGAATGTTGCAACAGTGAAATGGAAGGACATCACTGATTACTTCACAAGACCAACACTTTCCTTACTGAACAAGCTCTCATAACAGCCACTCATGTGCTGTTACTACAGAGTCTGTTGTATGCCAATAGCACACGAACAACTTTCAATTTGCCAACTCAACAAACTTCAGTATGGCTAGAACTACCTCTCTTGACTTTGAATTTGGGACTAAGTACTTCACAAATTTCTACACAAACCTTTTACATGTCACCAATGCAACCCCCCCCAACTATACTCGTGCCTCTCAACCTATAGACACTGAAAATAGGAAAGGCCGTTGAAATCTAGGTACATCCAGCCAAAAATCCAGACATCTTCTTTGCATAAAATTTGAATACCAAATAGCACATAACTCTTCCTGCTTCCAGTAAGAAATGTGGGATACTACTCAGAAACATTTAAAAAAAACAGTGTGATAACAATAAAAAAATATATGCACATTATCAAAGAGACGGTGTAAAAGAAAAGTTATGTACTTACCATAATGTTCCATCTGTGTTGACCATCTTCATTTATCCTTGACATATGGGTTTGGTTCCGACTCGGCCATTACTACAACCAGCGAGAACCAAAAACTCTCGAGCTTAAGTCCTACCCAGAATGCTCCATTCCAAATTACCTCAGATCGAGTTTGCAGATAAACATGACAGAAAATAATCCTAATAGCACTTTAATGGAGGCCATACCTGGTGTCACACATGAAAACACATAACTAGGACCAGATTTTGTTCCACCAGGAGGTCTGAATGAAAAGGGGATAGAGGATGGGGAAGTCAAGGATAAATGAAGCTCAACAACACAGATGGAATGTTATGGTAAGTACATAACGTCTTTACCTGATGTTGTCAATCTTCATTTATTCCTTGACATATGGGACAGAGTCCCCAGTTGCCTTATATCTTGGGAGTACTCGCAGAACGATATTCCCGAGAACCATAGAACCAAAGGATACTCTTCCCCTAGAGACCAAATCCAATTTGTAATGAGCAATAAAGGTATGTGTGGAAGTCCGTGTTGCAGCTGCACAAATATCATCCATGGAAGCCATAGAATGAAAAACTGCTGAAGTAGCCATGACTTTAGTAGAGAGTGTGGAACCAGGAACCAAACCACGACCGCGACAAGAGTGTGCCCTGACAGGCCCAGGCAATTTAACTTTCCTCCTCATGTTGTATATGAAGGATATATAGTCTACCAGCCATCTAGATAAGGTAACCATGGGTACTGGCTTACCCATTCTGGTGTTTGAAAAGAAAAAATAGTTGGTCAGCTTTCCTAATGTCTCTTTTGTTGGTTCCCCTTTATAATCTCGAAATACTGAAATGTCGAATTTCAGTATTTCGATATCATAAAGGTGAATTTTTAAAACAGCGAAGAATTTCAGTATTTCGATACCATAAAGGTGAATTTTTAAAACAGCGAAGGTGCATAATTGCAAATTCAAGTATCTCGAATTCACGGTTATGGCTTTAGGCTACGTTGTGTGGTGTTTTGTGTGGATGCTGTCCGGTGTCGTGTGTGGATTTAGGTGGAATTTAAGGTAAGTGAGCATTTTGTAAGGGTTTTGGGTGGGAGTTTGAGTGCATGCGAGTGAGTTTTTAAGTTGTACGTGTGAGTTAGGGTAGGCAGGTGAAAGTATGTGTGCAAGTGTTGGTGTGTGTGTGTGTGTGTGTGTGTGTGTGTGTGTGTGTGTGTGTGTGTGTGTGTGTGTGTGCACGTGAGGGACTGTAGAATGTCTGGGTGTGAGTTTACTTTCTTTTTCTGTTTGCGTGATCGCGGAGTTAGTATATATAAGTAGGGGGTGTGGGGGCCGCAGCCCCACACATGGGGGGGTGCAGGGGGGCTTGCCCCCCTGCTTATTTGTAGTGTAGGTTTGTGGATGTGTGGTGTTATGTTTTTGTGTTTTTGTTTTGTAGTGTGGCTACTGTGGTGTATGCGTGGTGTGGTGTATGCTGTGTGTTCAAGATTTCAAATTTTGCGGTTTTGTGCTGTCGGTGTTTTGCGGATTTGCCTTTATGGTCTCGAGATACTGAAATTCGACATTTCAGTATTTCGAGATTATAAAGTGAACCCCTTTTGCTCTATGGAGATAAAATTGCAATTGTCTATGGATACCCAATGAATGTAAACAATATTCCCAAATTTCTCAAACAAAGGTGAACAGACTGGTAAACTGACTGATATTTGCTTCTGACACCACCTTTGGCAGAAAAGAATGGTTCGTTCAAGGAGACTCTGTCTTTGTGAAATATCAAATATGGTGGTTTACAAGACGAGGCTTGAATTTCTGAAATTCTTCTAGCAGAAGAAGTAATTGCTAGCAGAAAAGTACTTTTCCAAGAAAAACAATTTAGGTCAAAGGGGGGAATGTACTATAGTCTGCAACTCTAAGGTAAGATCCCATGGTACAAATGGATCTTGATATGGAGGTCAGATAAGGCCAAAGAAAGGGGAACCAAATCTGTCAAGGCCAGAAGGGAGCTATGAGGATTACTTTGCTATTCAACCTGATTGCTTTCTTTAGGAACTGAGGAATTAAAGGAAATGGGGGGGGGGTACAGAAGTCTAGAGATCCAATAGTGCAGGAAAACATCTCTTGGGGACTCCCCCGGAGGGGGGGGACCAGGGCAAAGTAGCTGCTGCACTTGTTGTTCAGGGGCGATGCAAACAGGCTGCAGCAAAGCTAGCCCCAGTGAAAAAAAATTTTCCTGGCTACTTTAGGATTGACAGACCACTTGTGAGGCAGTAGAATGCATCTGCTCAGTTCGTCTGCTATTAAATTGGAATGCCCCAGAATATGTGTTGCTATCAGAAAGTGGTTGGAAGAGATTGCCCACTGCCAGACTGCGAGATCTTCTCAACAAAGGGGTGTATGACTTAACTCCTCCCTGCTTGTTCATGTACCAAACTACTGACATATTGTCTCCCTGCTTGTTCATGTACCAAACTACTGACATAGTCTGCCTGAACTGCAATCATTCCTTAGGGAGAGCAGTTTAAAAGGCCTGCAATGCTAAAAGCACTGCTCTCGGCTCCAGAACACTGATGTAAGCTGGCCTCTATGGGGGACCAAGTGCCTTGGATGGTCTTGCCCAGATAATGTCCCTCACCCTATCTGGGAAGCATCCATGGTTACTATGACTTGGGGGTTGAGATGGAACAAAGGGATGGCCCAAGATAATTTAGTCTAAATGAATCCACCAAGCTAGGTCTTTGTAGCAGCTATTGATAATAAAAATCTGATCTGACACTGGATGATACAGAATTGACCAATGACATGTTAGAAGCCACTGAAGAATTCTTATATGAAATCTTGCTAGAGGAGCTAACGTAATGGCAGTCATCATGGAACCAAAAGCCTGCAAGACTAGTTGTGTGGCTACTCTCGTTTCTGACCATCTTTTTCACTTGGGCCTTGATCTTTTGCAATCTTGGAAAGGGAAGGGAAGCTATGCAAGTATTATTATTTAGCACCACTCCTATGAACTTTAAAGTTTGGACTGGAGTCCGTTGTGATTTTTCATAATTTATGGTAATCCCCAGGTTGGCATGTCTCTTTGCTTGTTCTAGTAGATGCCTGGCATAAGAGGTAATGAGCCAGTAATTCAAGTATGAAAACACCTGAAATCCTTGCAGTCTCAAGTGTGCTCCTGCTAGTACTGCCATGCATTTGGTGAGCATCCTGGTGGCTGTGGTGGGGCCAAGGACAGAGCTCTGAACTGATAATGACTGGCTCCCAGCCAGAAGGGGAGAAATCTCCTGGAGCGCTTGTCCATTTTTATTTGGTAATATGCATTCTGGAGATCTATCGAGCACATCCAATAGTCCTTCCCTAGAAATGGGAGAACAGACTGAATAGTGACCATCCAGAATTTTGTCTGTCGGACGGACCTATTCAAAACACTCAGATCCAAAATTTGTCTCCAGTCACCTGTCTTCTCTGGCACTAAAGAATCTTGAGTAAATTCCGGATCCTATCTGGTCTGCTAGGACCTTTTGGATGACTCTTTTGTGGCAGTTTTTGAATTTCTAGTACTGCTGGTTCCTTCCGACTGGGTGGAACATTGGGAATTTTTTGGAACTGTTTAGAAGAAAAAGAAAGGTTATGGTATATCGTCTGGTTATAACTTTCCACCCAAATATCCGAAGTTATCTGAAGCCAAGCGTGTTGGTGCAAAGGTAGACACCCCCCCCTCCTGACTCCTTCCAGAGGAAAGCAACCAGGCCTCCTTTCAGGCGTGCTGGTAGTGTTTGCCAGGAAAGGAGTCTCTGAACCCCGATTTTGTGGTCCTCCTCTCCCGCATGAACGGAGTCTTCCATTACAGCTCCCCCTTTACCCCCTAGGCAAGCCACTGCCAAGTGTGCTCTGAAAAGGCCCTCGAGACTTTCTGAACCACATTTTCCCACTCCTCCGGTTCCTAGAGTAGGACGCTTGAGGAATATAAAAATGTATGCCCACTAGAAAAAGGGCCTTTCTGTCTTTCTCACAGCTGGAAAAATTTCTCTTACTTTACGGTCAAAAAAGGAACGATTCATCAAAGGGTGCAATGATGAATGAAGACTTGAATGGCTCTGCAAATTCGAATAAGCACATCCAGGCATGTCTCCTAATGGCTATGCCTGATCCCACTGCTCTAGTAGTCTCTTTAGCTGCATGTGCTATGAGCCTTATGGCCAAATTTGAAATGGACTCTAGGGTGTTCAACTGAGAAGCAACCTTATCTTGGACTTCTTCAGACAAGACTCCTGCCAGGGTATCCAATAGCTCTTTAATGAGATCCCTCTGAAGTCTGGTGAAGGGTAAGTTCAAAGACCACAATGCAAAAGTCGAAGCGTAAACCCGGTTTCCAAACCTATCCGTCGCCCCAGACTCTCTACTAGGAGGATGGATAGAAGAACTTTCCACTGACAGTTGCTTTTTTGTGGCCACCATTACCATCATGGCATATACCGGTAATCCCTTTCCCCAAAATTGATGGCCCTCTGGTGCAGAAAACATTTTGTCTGGCCTCTTGGCATAGGTTTAATGGTATCAGGAGCCTTTCACACCCGCTGCAAGATCCACTTAATACGCTCATCAGCAGGCGGAGTGACCCAAGAGGTAGATGGTCGAGCACTGAAGGCCTGTAGGTACACTGATTCCTTCAAAGAGGGCTTTTAAGACATCCAGCCACCCCTCTGTTTATGGATCTCAAAGATGTCTCCAAAGGAGACATCTTCCGTAGGTAACCGTGGGGAACCCTCCCCCTCAACCACCCCTTCCCCTCATGAAAATCAGCGTCTTCTGTGATGGATTCCTCCAGGGAATCTTAAGCGTTTCCTCTTAAACTTCCTCTTCTGAGGAACCTCCTCAGTGGGGCAATCTGGGGAGGTATCAGAAGAGAACAGTACTTTAATAGGTGTCTCCTGTGGCTTTGGTGTTCACTGTCCAGGTGCTGAGATTGGAGGAAGCTCTGGTCGAGAGGTAGGATAGGGAAACAGCTCTGACAGAGAAAGAACTGAATGAATGTCCTCAGTGGACAAGGCCCTCAACATGGTGTGGAAGGCTGGCCACCCCCCAAAGATGGAAGAAAACCTGGAACAGATAAAGACTGCCTCAGAATAGTGGTCACTCCCCACTTTGAAGAAGCAGCTCCTGAACCTGAAGTCGGGGAAGAGCGAACGTGTGCCGAACCCCAAGGTGCTGAGATGGCCCCCAAAAAAAGAGTAGAGTCCTGCCCCTCAGAGCCAACAGCGTAGCCACAACCCTGAAAGTTCTCCAGATCCTACAGAGCCAAAGAACTGAGTGTAAAAATCGGTACCAGAGAGGCAAATCTTATCTGAACCAAAACAGTCAGTGCCAGAAAACTCAGAGCCGGAATCTCCAATACCTCAGAGAAGGTTAAAGATGGAAAGAGGAGGGGTCAAAAAAGGAGGGGATCCGGCACCCAAAGGGGCTGGAACCGAGGATGCATCCACAAGTCCCCTCACTGCAAGGAGCTGATCCACCAACCTCAACACGTTTATTTCTGTCAGGCTCCTAGTGGAACGGGTAGAGGGGGATTTTGGTCTTTCCAAAAATGGACTGGGTAACTGACCAGAAAAGGGATCTATGGTTGGGGAATATCTGGTCCTAGGTCTATCCAAGAAAGAAAATTCAGGGCATTCCATTGGATCCGAAGATATTTGTGCCGGTGGAGATAATTTGGGGTGAAGATGAAGAGGAAGGGGAAGATAAATCTGTTTTGCTTTTACCACAAAAACTTGGTAAGGCCTCCTCAAAGTAAGATTTTATCATCCCCTTTAACAGCAATTTAATTTTTACTTTCTACTAGGGCCCAGTGACTAAAGGCATGACAGACTGAACAATCCTATTGCAAGTACACCGGGCCCAGGCAACAGATAAAAAGAGAAAGTCCATCGGAACTGGGCATCTTACAGTCACACACGAGATTTTTTAAACCCAGAAGTTCCTTTAACTTTGTCAGCCATAAACTTATACAATTAACAACACAAACAACCAAATGAACCAATAAATGAAAAGGACAGGAAGGCTACCAACAATAATAGAGGAGAGTACCAAAGGTACAGAAAGCTACCAGCAATGGTAAACAGACTAAAAGTGTAGAAGAAAATACAAAAGACAGTTAAGTTTTTTTTAAGAAAAAGGAAATGTAGTAAGTACAACCAAAAATGGTATTCGCAAAATACACCTAAGTGTATAAGGGATGGATGGAGAGGAGACGCAAGGATCATCAAAGAAAAAGGTAGGTTGAAGAAGAAAAGATTAACAAGCTATATAATAATAAAAACACATAGCTATACAAAAAATATGGAATACAACAAAAAAATAAATTTAGCTCGGGAGCAATTTGGCAAACAGCCTGTCATAGGAAGCGGCAAACGAGATCCAAGATAATTTGGAGAGGAGCATTCTGAGTAGGACTTAAGCTGTAGATCTTTTGGTTCTTGCAGGCTGTAGTAAAGGCAGAGTCAGTTCCAATGCTCGGTACCGAACCCATGTCAAGGAATAAATGAAGACTGACAACATCAGATTCTATAAACTAATGAACTATATGCAAAATTCTAGCACACAAAATGACTTATTTTTGATTAAGAAACATGGAGATGTAATGTGTGCCCTTTTTGATTTGTTGCCACTAGTATGTTGGTCATGCACTACACTGTGGTTTCTGTGTACCAGACAGCTTCAAAAATCACAAGTGATGGGGGAGTCAGAAAAGTGTGAAGGGACATCATGTGTAGGGGTAAACTGGGTCTGAAAATAGGAACATTCCTCCAAAATAGGGACAACTGAGAGGTCTGGGTCACATATATTACTTCAATGGCACAAAACCTCTAGAAACCTTAGGTTTCAAAAGCAGAAACTCTTACTTACTCAAAAATCATTACTGTGATGGCTCGGCACTCGGGTACTGTTGCTTAACAAAAAGATGCAATATTCTCCACTCAGAAATCCACCTTTAATCTAATTCAAAAAAGTTCTAAAGCCTATTCAAGAAATATATAACCTCCACTTGGCACTGCACCTGCAACTGTCCGAGCATCACACTTCCCCTCCACCCATTGCTCTCTCTCTCTCTCCTGCCCCTCCACCCATTGCTCTCTCTCTCTTCTGCCCCTCCACCCATTGCTCTCTCTCTCTCTCCTACCATTGCTCTCTCTCTCTCTCCTGCCAGTCAACTTAAGTAAAACCTGCAAGATTATTTTTACTTTCAACCATTTTACATCCCTCTGTCCACCCACTATTCTATCTCACTTTGTCCTCACCCCTTCCTCTACACCACCCCCTAATGCCCTCCTATTACATCTCACCCATTGTCTACACATTTTGCATCCTACTCACTTCAAATGTAGTACAGTGAGAATGAGCAAGGGTAATTCAATCTACCAAATTCTCTTAACATTTATTTATTAAATCTGATCTTTATATAGTTTTTGTATACATTAATTTGTTGATTACATAACATATTTTGTATCAGATAATTTAACTTAAACTAGATAAATACATAAGCATTTAGAACAGAAGAAGTTCTTAGCATATGACATGCTAATAACTTCTATAGGATAAAGTGGATGAAGTTCACAATGTATACTTAGATTCAAGTGTGGTGGATCTACGTACATATTTATCTGGTCATTTTTATCTCAATCTATACCAACTCAAGTCACTCGTCTCAGTCTCATTTCTTAAGCACAGTCATGCTCTCTACTTTCTGCAATTTCTTTCAATACTACTGGAACTTTAGCAAGCATAAAGGATTTGTAATGTGGAAGGATTAAGTGTCATATGCATTCAGACATCCCAGATTAGTAAGTAGGCCTTCATAATTATTTTAGCCAATCACTCTTCTTCTGCACATCACAAATGTTTTTTTAACATACCAGACATCATGCAGTCATACAACTCAAAATTGAAAAAGCTTTGAATCCATTTAAAACTGAACCTTGTATTTCTTAATCTTGTATTCACAAAAAAGCAAATTTTGGACCTAAATTATGATGCCTGATGGCCTGAATAAGTAAGCAACTTGCAAATGGATGTTTTCAGCTTACCTTTTTTGTGGAGTTATTCAACTATTTCAGGAGACATCATATTACACTCTGTGCCCAACACAAACACCTCATACCGATTATTTACCATACTGAGCATATCTAAAGTATCCTATCTTTGTCTGTGATTTACTGTGGCGTAGACTGGTAAGAGAAGTTTTATTTGATTTTATACTGTATTTGTTACCACTGTTTTTCACTGTTTGTATGTAGGAAGGGACTGCTGGTCAACAATCACAACTATTGTCTGGCTTGTATGGTCAGAACAACTTTATTGTATTTTATTTAGTTGTATAGTGCTGACGGGAATTTTGTCATACAAGTTGAGTTAAGTTCTCTCTGAATTCTGCAGATACTGATTTTGATTATTCTTTTCTTTTGCAATATTTTATTCATTTGAAGCTGAATATGGATCCTTAAATGAGTATGCAGTTAATGATTTGCTAATGCACAAATATCTTGTGCAGTACAATAAATGCTATGTATATGTAAAGGTAACAGCTGATAACACTGGTGATCTGTGTTCCTTGTGTGAAAAGTTGGATGATTTGCTTGCCATTGTTGGAAGTAAAGCTAGACTTGAGGATGATGATTGCACTTTTGCACTTGGCATGGCTTGGAGAACCATTGTTTCATATATTAAATGACTAGACTGGTAAGATAGATATTGTTAGCCATAGAACAAATAGAACACATGATGCATCTATTGTCTTCAAAGATCATTCAACCCCTATGAAACAAGATGATGCCCCTGCCAACTTTGGAACTCTGGATGCAAGTATTCAGCAGTCTGAGGATCCAGTTTGTTTAGAATTTTATTTATTTATTATTTGATTTATATTTTATTTTTTACCGCTGTTTTTCACTGTTTGTAAGAAGGAAGGGATAACTTGTAGACAATAAGATTTACTTTGATTTATATTTTGTTGTTTTACCTTTTATTTTTCACTGTTGGTTGTTAGAAAATGATAGGTTTTAGACAGGCAAGCTCTAGCCTTACCAAAGGGCCTAGTTAGCTATAAATTCACACAGACTGCAGAGAGGACAATCCAGAGTTTATCTAAACAATGGTATATTGGTTTGTGATTTACTGATTTTTGCTGTTAAAAACAAGTGCAACTGCGAGCAATAGTGAGCAGAAGCTATTACATGCATTCACCCGCAACATAAAGGAGTAACAGCTTTTGTCTGACTTTCAGAACTTGTATAATCAGAACAACTTTACTGGACTTACTTTAGTATTTAGTTGTATATTGCTTGTGTGATTTTTCTCATAGAATTTGATTTAAGTTTTCTTTGATTTCTGTGGTTACTGATTTTGATTATTCTTTTCTTTTATAATTTTTTATTTATTTGAAGCTAAATATTGATCCCTTAAATGAGTATGCCATTAATGATTTGCTAAATCACAAATATCTTGTAGTATAATAAATGTTATGCATATTTAAAGGTAACACCTAATAACACTGGTGAACTGTGTTCCTCATGTAAAAGGCTGGATGATTTGCTTACCATTATTGAAAGTAAATCTAGACTCACTAACAATAATTTCACTTGTGCAATTGGCACGGCTGGGAGAACTGTTGTTACATATTGTAATGACTGGACTGGATTTAAGAGCAAATAGAACACATTTAGGAAATTACATATCTATTGTCTGTAAAGTCTGTAAAGCCCCTGACAACTATGAATTATGGATGCAAGTATAAAGTCTGTAAAGCCCCTGACAACTATGAATTATGGATGCAAGTACTGAGCATTCTGAGGATTCAGTGTTTACAAGGATTCTGGATGCAAGTACTGAGCAATCTGAGGATTCAGTGTTTAGAAGGAAACAAAAAAATGAAAGAAAGCAAGAAATTCACAACAAATAATAAGGAAGGAAAAAGAAACGGACTAATGACTGTAAAGGAAAGAAAATATGCAGCAAAAAAGATACTGCTTTGTTACGTAACACACAGGTTACAGGGAATGATGATATTTTTATATCAGAAAACCTTCAGTCTACAGAAAAAGGCATAATTTTCCAACGGAGAAGGCAGAAAAAAAAAAGAGGCAAGGGACAGGTGAAAATTAAGAAATCAAAACTGAATGTGGAAGGATTGAAGAACATTACCGTAAGAAAAAAAAAAAAAAAAAAAGAGAAAGACAGATGTTGACCACATGACACAAGCTGTGGACTTACAATACCAGCTGGATGAGAATTTAATACACAATGAAAACACTGGGATTAATAAGACTAACAGTCATGAAGATCTATCCTTTGTAACAATTGATAGATCAGATATTACTGTATTAGAAACTGAAGTTTCTTCAGAGCTGGCCAGCAAAGATATTCTTGTAATTGGAGATTCAATTAGTAGAGGAACTGATACTTACATCTGCAGAGATGATAATGAACATCGAATAGTGTTATGCTTGCCAGAAGCAAAAATAGAAGATGTGAGACAAGCCTTGAAACACCTTAAGGTAAAGTATGGATTTGTTTTTATTCATGTTGGTACAAATAATCACCTGCAAGGATTCTCTGACTGTTAGTAGGGAACTGACAGCTCTCTTCGATAGTACAGCTTGTACTGGTGTTATGACATATTTTTCACAAATCACCTATAGAAAGGATAGACAGGTCACGGAGGATGAAAAGATTTTTGGGTAAATACCTACATGGAAAAATGTCCAGTTTTAAAAAAAAAATGGAAATGTGTAAAGCATCCAAGCCTAGTTTTGAGCACACATGTTCAGATGGGATGGTGTGCATGTCATGATCAGATAAGAGAATTTTGCAGTATTTGACAAACACTAGGCAGGATTTTTGCCAGGTCGAAAATTTAATAGTTCACAGATAGCAAAATGTGATGCATCTCGGATGGTTGTTAATGCCAGGAGCATTAATAATAAAGTTTTTTTGATTGGAAAATTTGCTATGTTCCCACAAGATTAACCATGTTTCACAAACAACAACAACATCAAAGAACAATGACTGGAAACCAGTTTCGTCAGGGCATAAATGTTTTTACTGTAACAGACATTATAACAAAAAAATCATGTGGCGGTATTATGATAAGGATTGAAGATAGCTATGAGACCTGTGTTTATTACATGTTCAGTGATAATACCACTACTATAGACTGTGTAACTGTGACAATAAAGACAGCCCTGGAACATATAACAATTGTTGGAGTTTATAGACTACCAAAGTCAAGTGCAGATGACCTAGAGGAATTCATACATTTCTTATATGAAACACAGGAGGGAAGAATAATACTAGCTGGGAACTTAAATTTACCAGAAACAGACTGGAATAATATTGATTCAACAAGGTTAGTAAGGAAATTATTCACAGTGTATATTCAGGAACAATTGCTACAGATTGTAAAAAAAAAGAAAAAAATACCAGGGGACAGACCATACTAGACACTGTTTTTGTTCCCAAAGAAATTACTGTTACTTCAAGTCAAGTTCTACTACCATTGTGCAGTGATCATGGGGTTATAAAGGTTAATTTGTTGCTAGATAATTCTGCCAAACTGAAATCTAAGCCAATGTACAGACAGTTAATTACAGATTATATGGAAGCAAAACAGTTACTATGTAAAACTAACTAGAGTGAGGTTCAGTGGAAAAACTGCAGATGGAATGTGAAAAGGTTTGAATGAGAAATTGTTTGAGTGCAAAAAAAATAAAAAAAAAATTTAACATCAGGATCTAGGCATAAAACATCAGGGGGATATATTCCCATAAGAACAATATATCTGATTAAGGTGAGAGACAAAATATATACGAAATGGAAGAGAGGTTGAACTACAACTTTGAAAACTGAAATAAGCAAGTGTAAGACAAGATCAAGAAAGATCTGAAGAAAATTTATATAAAGATATTGAGTATAATATGAAACCTTTTTAAAGATACACAAGATGTGGAAGGAGTAAAGACACACAAACTGATAAACTGTGTGCAAATTCTAAAATTTATTCTCAGACACAACAGATTATAGATATAGTTACAAAATTTTATGCAAAACAGTAAGTCTCCATAAAAGAGGTGATAAGTTGTCCAAGTGACATCCAGGTAACACCAGATACTGGAATCAAATTAGATCACATTGAAAAAGAACTGCGCAAACTGGACCCAAACAAAGCACAGGGAGGAGATAGAATTATTAACAACGAGCTGAGAACACTTCAGCAAAAACTTACACTACAGTTATCAGTTATTCTAGATCATATATATGGGGAGATTCCTCAAGACTGGAGATATGCGCTTATTAAGCCTGCCTTTAAGGGAAAGGAGAGTAGGACTAACCCAGACCCTTACGTTTACTTTCACGTTGTGGAAAAATAATGGAGAAGGTAATACTGGATAAGTTACTGTCAGAACTGGATAGGGTGGGACTTGAAACCATATATCAGCATGCATATGTTGAAAACAGATCTACTACCTGTAACGTTCTATAACAATGTAACAGGTATGAATGAAAAATTGTGCTGTGATGCAATTTATATAGATTTAACTTCGGCATCTGACAGGGTCATAAACAAAACACTGATCAATAAATTAGTACAACTAGGTATTGATGTGCTCTTGATAAGATGGATAGCTGCATGGCTTACAAATAAGACATGGCAAGTATCACGCACCAACTGGACAGGTGAAATCCTTGGATACAGTCAAGGAGTCCCACAGGGCTCTGTCCTAGGCCCTTACATGTTTAGACTGTATCTTTCAGACCTAACTTTTTCATCTGAGGTGTTCTATAGTCTATATGCAGACGACCTGAAATTGGTAAACTGATTACATGCGTTAGTGATAAGGCATGTCTGTAAAATAACTTGACTAAATTGACTATTTGGGCACAGGAGAATAATATACTGATAAATGCATCAAAAACTAAATACATGAGATTTAGGAGACATAAATTGAAAGGTGAATACTTATTACAGCACATAGGGATAGAAACTGTAGACTCATTTAAGGACCTGGGTATATGGGCAGATTCAGTTATGACTTTTTCTAATCATGTCAGCCAATTGGTTATTGATAGCTATAGAACTATAGGTTGTATAAAAAGATTTATAAAGTCTAGGAAACCAAAAATAATGATGTCATTTTTTGTGGATGACATTAGACCCAAACTTGAGTATGGAATAACAATATGGAAACCCTATAAGAAAACAAGCACAAGTAAACTGGAAAGAGTACAGCGGAAATATACCAAGGGTATCCATGGATGTGAAAATTTAAGTTATTATGAAAGACTAAAATATCTGAACTTGTACAGTATCTCTTACAGATATCTAAGAGGAGAGGTCTTATTCAGGTATACAGGGCATTTGGAGACTACTACTTCTGGAAATGTTTGGGGTTATCAAAAAGTACTACAGAATCATCAGACAACCTATGTAGAAGATTCTATAGGAATGAGAAGTGTAGCCGATGCATGGAACAGACTACCAAACTACATTAAAGCAAGTACTAGTTTAGATATTTTTAAGAACAGCCTGGACACTTATTATATGAACAAGTGTTTTGGTATATTGATAAGCTAGAAGGGCATTCATGCCCTGCTTCAAATATATATCTACTGTTTCTAGTCCCGAGATCTGACTTCTGGTGCTTAAGTTCTTATTTTCACTTTCTTAAAAGTTATGCACCTTTTCATCACTGTAAGCCATTCTCATGGCTGCTTTCACAATGTGTATTTTTTTTTTTTTTAACCAGCACAACTCTGGTAGTGCAGGACATTTTTTAAGCTTATAGCCATGCACCTTGATCAAATTTCATGGTTTATTTTTCCAATATTTCTACCAAGTTCTATTTTTAATTATAATCTGCACACCTATTCTTTTGATAACCATTTAATTTGATTTAAGATCGTGCTGACGCTATACACATCTATGGCTAAATTTAGTATTAAATTGGCTTCTCATAACATTTTTCCCCTAGAATGATAATTTTGTTAAATATACACTATTATATAATGTGCCAGAGAATCGTGCAACTTCAATTCAGTCTTTAGCTTTAGCAATGTGGGTATCAATAGTTTTCCATGGGACCTTATGAATATCAATCCGTAGTTTTATGGTAATTTTTTTCTTGGATATGAAACATTTGTTGGCTTACTACAGTCGTGTGTCTTATGTTTCATCATAGCTATAGTTTCTCCCTCTCAAAACTCAAAAAGGTGTTAAACATTTTAATTGCTTTATCCACTGTGGCATGCCCAAAAATGACCCACTTTACATTCTCATTCTTCTCGGCTATTCCAGTAACAGTCAGAAACAAAATGAACTTCAGGATCCACCCATTCCAGTTTACAAATCAATTACCTTGAAGAAAGATTTCAAAGAGTTTTTAGTTGCATCATGTCTCACACTTATGTCCAGTTCTGACACTAGGCGACCTACAGGTTGAGAAGCAAGCAATAATGCCTGACAGGGTATCACCCACGCAGTGGACGGTCTTTACAGCCCCAGAAGGGTGTTATTTCCCCAATAACCGACACCTTAATGGGCATTACTGAGCTTTGAGAATGGGCTGCTAAACTGTTTGGATTTTTTCTAAGATATGTATTATATATGTAAATGTAACTCAGTCTAGAATCAATTAGGCAAAATTAAGTTAAATGTGTTATTATGAGTTTGAATAAAAATATAAATCACCCAATCCATATAATGTAAAATTATCCTATGCATAAATTTATACACAAATTTAAAAAAAAAAAAAAAAAATCAAACAACGGACTTGATAAAATCCTTGCCATCCTTCGTTTTAAAACTACTTAATCCTAGTGCACTATCGGCATCTCTAGCACATCTGTAATATAAAACTATTCTAGTATCAATGCCTTAGCAAGTATGAGCAATTATTTTCACAGGTTCATAGGCATTTACTAGGGTATGAATTTCCTGTTCCCCACCCAATTGTCCAAGTTACACTTGAACTGGGTTAAGAAGGAACTCTGCTTTACATGGATGGGGAGCCTGTTCCAGAGATGGTGTAGGTCTCAGAGATGCATGCCTGTCTCTCCAGCGGGTTCTATTTATATCACAGGCATAGTTAAAGTCTTTGGAACAGGCAGTTCTGGTGTTGTTTGTTTTGTGGATATGCAGGAGGTTCATCAGAGTGAGGTCTGACAATGCCCTGTATGCCAGGCATAGATCTCTGCTCAACAGCCTGTAGGAGACAGAATACAGGGATAGGGCCTTGAGATGGTCTGCACATGACATGTTACTTACGCCCTGTATTCTTTTAGTGAGGAACCTCTGTGGACATTCAGATTGTTGCATATGCCTGGTGAGGTACATACCAAAGGGGGCAATGTATTCAAGGATAGGTCTGACGAATGCCAAATACAGTGGAACAATGACTTTCTTGGACCTAAATGCCATACCTTTGTTTATAAGTTGCACAACAGAATGGCTTCCTCACTACTGCAGATTCATGATGGTCAAAGGATAGATTACTGTAATACCTCTCAACTGTACAGATTTTCACAGACTGTCCAGATTTTTGCCTCATATTTTTGGTGTGCTCCTCATAAAAATTGTGTTTTTTTTTTTTTTTGACAAATTATCGGGATGATCTAAGGATTAAAATTACTGAAAAAATTACATGCATTTGAGTTTGACTTCATAGCCTTCAGAAAGTGAATGTTAACACAAATCCTGCTATTCTAGCAACTTTCTAAATTTGTAAGAGCAATATTTAAAATGTGTCCCTATTTTGGGCCTTTGTCCCCCATTATGACAGGCTTTATCCAGATTTCTTGCGCTAAGAGATTGAGAGGTAGGATTACAGTCTGTGTGTGTCCCTAAGTACCTGACTAGTGAGTTAACTCTAAGGGGTGTGTTGTAAATATAATAGTTAACCAGGGGAGGATGACTTCCTGAAGGATACTGTTACGCATGGGTTGGCATTTAGTTTTAGTCCATGGCTCTGACATCAGTTGTATGTCTGTGTCAGCCCTTCCTGAAAAACATTTGTGTCAATGTGAGATTCAATAACAGTTCCTAATTTGCAGTCATCTGTAAATTTAGTCAGCCAGAGACTGTTGACATTGCCCTTTACTTCAGAGAAGTAAATGCCAAAAAAAAAGGAGTGGTCCCAGGACTGAACCCTGAGGGACTCCACTTGTAAATGGCCTCTTTGCAGAGAGTGACTCCCCAATTCTAACTTCCTGGATTCTGTCTGTGAGCCAGCTGGCTATCCACCAGGTAACATACGGGTTTGTACCCAACCTCTTAAGTTTGTCAACAATGCCTAACTAGAGTATTGTGCCAAATGCCTTGGCCAGGTCAAGGAAGGCAATGTGAACCATTTTGCACTCATCCATTGCTTTGATGACCTTCTCAAAAATGTGCACCAGGCTGAGTAGGCATGACCTACCCTTGATGAAACCACATTGGATTGGGTCCAGTGTCTGGAGGTTTCCTGTATCATCACTGATCACTTCCATGGTAATTCTTTCCATGGCTTTGTATAAGAAACGAGTAAGACTTATGGGTCTCTGTTTTCCAGGATCTGTAGATGGCCCACCTTTGTGCAGAGGGATGACTGTTGCTGTTCTCCATTCATGAGACACAAAGGCTTTTTGGAGGCTACAGTTAAAAAACAATTCCAGAGGGTCTGATAGGTCATGTTTCATGCTATTTAAAAGGCATCCTGGGATACTGTCTCTGGGCCTACTGATGCAGTGTTCTTGGCCTCAGAGACAGTATTAAGGACCTGTTCCCCAAGTGAAAGCAGGGGAAGTTGTATTTGATGGTATTTCCTGAAGGAAAGCTGACAGGGAGAGAGGGGGTAAAGTTGGAGCTGAATTTGTTGGCCAGTAAGTTTGCTATATCTCCTGCCTCAGTACAGGTGGCTCCGTTTACAATGAGCTCTGTATACAATTGTGTAATACCTTTGAAACAGTGGACATAGCTAAAGAATGCCTTGTGGTTGTCCTTGGCCTGGGAGGCTAAATTTACTTCAAATTTGGCTTTGATAGACTATTTGTCCTCCTAGCTGTTTGTTTAGTTTAATGAGAAAGTACTTTTATCCTGCAGTGTGCTGCACCTCCTAAATTTTGCCATGCTTTTCTTCTATTGATTTTGTGATTCCACCATGGTAGATTACTTTTTGAGTTAGTTCTGTACTTCTTCCTGGTGGGTACAGCCATCTCTATGCAGATATTAAAATGCTTCCGTCCTAGTTTTGAAAAAAAATCGACTTTTGGTATTAGAAAAAAATGGATGTTGATCGTGATCATGGTAACTGGAAAACATTTCTTCAGTATAGAGAACTGTGCTGGCATTTTAATTTGATGCTAATATACTCCTCCCCCTTTACAATATATGCACCAATGACTGGGAGTACAAAACATTTATTGAACACACACACTCACAGTAGTAACTGCTTACTAGAAAAAAAATACAGACAAACTGAGTACAATACAATTTTCTCCCCACTTATAACTTGGTTACTTTCTTATAAGCCAAAAACAAATAACATAAGAAAGTTAAGAAAAATAAAGAAAGTACAATTTATCGACAGTATGTAGAATATAGAGTCCTCACCTTTTAACTATCCCTAGCTGTAATGCGTGCATTGTTAACAGAGAACAGCTTCGTGGGTGGCCATCAGCTCGGAACCACATGTAGCTGAGCACCTGGGTACAACAGGCTGGCAGCAGAAATGCAAAGGTCAACCAACCCCATAAGTATTGTCGCATCAAGAAACAATGGACAATTGTATAAATCACTAACATATGTAGAAAAAAAAAGAAAACAGCAGTTAGACAACTTCAAGTAAAGCAATTCAACAAAAAGATAAATAAGCTTAATTCTACTTCAAATACTACACTTCACAAGTACTACATTTCACACTGAACAACTTTTTCTTATTAGGAATATACCAGCGAATCATACTACCAGTGACAGATAAAAATAACTGGCCTTTTGTTTTTTGACCAGACATGTCGAACAAGACAGACTTTTTTCTACAGTAGAACATTTCTTCCAAAGTCTTTATCAGAAGAACAAAGGGCAGTACATATTACAAAAATACAGTATTTATGTTAAAATATAGCCCCCAACAAATCAATTAAAAAACTGAAATTAGTGAATTGTAGAAGAGTTTTGGTAATCAGTGTGCTACACAGCATATAAAAAATGACATTCTGACTGAAGTATGTTTTGTGGTGATTAAACATTTATACAAGCATCCTTTACGTCAATGATGCACAACCTTTTTTTGGGGAAGGCCACTACACGAATTCTTAATGCATCTGAGGGCCACCTCAAGACATAGTAAGTTGTCACAAGTTAACAATACGTACAGGTGACTGGCTTTTTTACTTAAGACAGCAGTCATGAAATTGCCTGTTTTCTACATCAACTTTGCATTTAACTTTATTCTAGCTTGCAGCCATGACTTATTACAAACTCTTGCAGAAAGTTACTACTGTTTACAGACTACAAGTTATAAACAACAAAGAATAGTTACTTCCGCGGCTAAAATTAGAGGTGTGCGCAAATGCAGTCAATTAGGTAAGGAAGCACAAGTTGGAAAGTTTGCGTGAGTGGAGTAAAGGCATAGCATTTTTTCACTTTTTTTTTTTTTTTTTTAATTTTTGGTTATTCTCTGGGGCCCAGATGGTGTTGCGTCAAGGGCCGGATTTGGCCCCGGGGCTATACATTGTGCACCACTGCTTTAAGTTTATAAGCTCATTAAAAATTTAGCCGGATTCAGAGTAAAAACTACAGGACACAGACTAGCTAAAGTCTTAACTATGTAATACTTTAGATGGTCTGTAACTCTCAAGTGTACCTGCTTCAGAACAGGCTTCCTAGACATGTGAAGCAGAGTTTGTCTATTACCTAGTTTAAGTGCAACCTAGACCAGTGGATAATAGGAAATTTACACCGGAACTGGCACCCTTGTCCCTTATGGACAGAAGTAGAGGTAGCTTTTAAATGCCTGGCTCTCAATGTCCTATTTGCATACAGGACATCATTATTCCTTTGGGAAAACCTGGCTAGGCTTAGAAAGGCCCCCTGGGTCATTAGCCTAGCAACAGTCTATGAACCCATTATGATGAATGTCCTTATTCTGGCTCCTAAAAAGGCAACACTCTTCACAGCTACACAGTGAAAGGTCTGCCACATATACATTATTAAGAATGCTTTTAACAGCTACACATGTTAAGTAGTATCGAATTATATTAATTTGTAAAAAGAATGAAAAGAACAAACTGACACATTCTAACTATCCTGTGAGTTTCCTATCTGAAGTTGTTAGTAATCTGGTTTGGATGTTATGTGGAGTATTTTGCAGGCTCTTTAAGTGTTTTCAGGCACAGAAGTGTTCTTTGTTGCATGAGAAGGAAAACATTAAGTAAAGGATGTTTTCTTTTGTTGCATCTTGAATTAAAGAAATAGCAGTCAAGGCAGAAATTAAACCTAATGGATCAGAAAGAAAAACATTGCAATATATTAAAGAAACTGAGTAGACATGGCAGCATGCTAAGAAAAGATTCATGGACACAACTAGGTGAAAGAAAAAGAATAAAAGATTTGAGGGAAAGCAAAAACTAATGCACAAGGTCTATATGATGAAATTAGTATTCTGAGCTATGTGTACTATATTGAGATGAGTTTCAAAACATGAAGCGTTTCTGTGCAGTAAGCAACTGGAAGAATTATTGGTTTAAATTTATGAAAAAACTACAGCTGTTAAAAGTTTGAAATTAGGAAAAATATTTTAGTATGGAACATATAACTGAAAAGTTTCCTGCTGCAGTTGGATTGTTTATAGAAACATTTTGGAATTTTTAAGGAAAAAAAGCCCCTACTTCTGTTGAGGGAGGGTGTAAAGTCCTTACCAATTTAGGGTGGTAAGTGTGGTATTAAGAAATCAGGCTTCTATTGTATGATCTTTTTTAGTCGATTTGTGAACTAGAATGAGAAATACTTAGCTGATAATTACTTCAGAGAATTCTGCAGCTCCCATGGATTTAGACAGAACGGATAGCTATCTTGTCCTCCAAAGATTATGGACAGAACTGCTCCAGAACTAGAAAACAGATACTAGAAATAACACGGATATAATTTGTGAACCTATGAGCTCAAGTAAGGAGATGCATTGAAACTTCCAAGATGGCTGCACATGGATCAACAGCTTGACTTTGGCTCTCCCAGTGTGAAAAAAGAAACAGAGCTAAGGGCCAGAAACCTTGCAAAGTTTAGAAAATTCAGTTATTGGCTTGTAAGTACACTACCTGGGTGAGGTGCCAACAAAGAAGAAACAGAGTCTGCAAGAAAATCAACTAGAAAAGGTAAAGCGAAAACACTGACTAGGAATAATCCTGCAGCTGTTCAGCAAAAAGCAGTTCAAGCTCCAGCTTTGGTACAAGACATGGCTTCCAGTAATCTAGAGGAAAAATAAATAAATAAAATGTGCTCAGAGCTGATAAAAATGAACAAAACCTTGAAGTATATCAACTCAAATAACAAAAGTATGGAACGATGGAAGAAGCATTAAACAGGTATTCAGATGACCTAATAAAACTACAAAAATCAGAGGATGAAATGAAGAAATGGCCAGCTGAGTACGAGACTGCTCAAGAAGAAATGCTTCAAAACATGGTAGAGTTAGATGACAAAGCATGCAGTAAACACCTGAGATTTTTTGCTGTACCAAAGAAACTGGAAGGAACAGACTGTATTAATTTTATGAAAGGACAAATAAGCAATTGGAATGGTATTCCACAGCAGGATATTAATTGAAAAACCACATAGCATGTATGCTCCAAACCTGGCCATGAGAAAGCAACCAAGACCTGTATTAGTAAAGATGCAATCATACCAGCAAAAATAATTAACCCTAACAAAACTGTGGCAAAAGGGCAAGTATTAAAAATAGAGACAGGAGAATGTTTGTAGAAAGTGATTATTCACTGTACACCAGGCAGAAGAGAAGCAAATTTATCCCAGCAATCAGGGAATATAGAAAGGCAAGTGTGAGATTCGAGCTGCTCTACCAAGCCATCTTCAGAATATTTTTCCTGATAGATGAAAATAATTTGATGGAGAACAGGTTAAAGAGAAAATACAAATTTTGTCCAACAAAAAGTGAGCCATCAGACAGAAGGGGACACTGCTTCTCATTCGTCTGATAATAAAACTTACAGAGAGACTTTGTCAGCGAACCTTTTCTAATGTTCCAAATGAAAATGCTTGAGAAACAGAAAAAAAAAGCACAGGAGCCGACTACAAGAATCAAGAATCCTTGGACCTGGGAGATTTAGATTAAAAGGAAGACCAATAACATTGAAATTAAATAAATGTGAGACTGTAAAGCATCAATCACATTTGTGAAATATGGCTTTACCAGGACTTTGGTTGACTTTTTTAAACTTGTGGGTGACTGAAACACATATGCCCCAGTTCACATCACTAATATTTGAAGGACACTGAGGGGAAGGAGGAAAAAAAAAAAGAATAGTAACTAAATAAAATAAAAGCTATGTACTCACCATCTGTGTTGTCCATTTTCATTCTTCTTCACTGTTGGGTCATCAGATCTGACATCATATCCAACTCTGCCTTATCTTAAAGACTTAAGGATACAAGTCTTGAGCTCCTCCCTCTCCCATTATTCATCATACCTGTTCTAACCCCTCAGATTAAATTTGCTGTCTTACACAGCAGCAGCATGCATATCAGAAGGAAGGAAAAAGAACAGATCAAAGAATCTGGGGCCCAAGCCATGAGCCCAAGGGTTCCAAAAACCTCCAGATAACATCTCAAAGACACGTAGGCTGGGGGCTGGTTGGGAGGGAAGTGAGGAAGAATGAAAATGGACAACACAAATGCCAAGTTATGGTGAGTACATAACTTCTATATCTGATGTTGCCGTTTTCATTCTTCCTCACTGTTAGGTCAGAGTCCCCAGCTACATAACTCCTGGGTGGCACCTAAGGATGAATATGCCAGAGCACTGTCGACCCAAAGGATGTTCTGCTTCTAGAAACAATGTCCAATTTATAATGTGAGACAAAGGTACGAGTCTTAGACCAAGTGGCAGTAACACATATCTCATCAACTAAAGTTGGTACAGTGAGCTTTAGGAGGACTAGGTAATTGTATTTTTACTATTTATTACCATAAAGGTATTCAATCAATCAGTTATCCATTTAGCCAAGGTAATCTTGGATACTGCTCGACCCAAGGAATTAGCTGAAAAGGATATAAAGAGTTGATCGGACTTTCTATGCCTTTTTTGCCTTGTGCAGATAGGAACGTAATTTTCTATTGTCATCAAGGAGATGCAACATACACTCTCCTTGGTTCGAAAAATTTGGAAAGAAAACCGGTAACTGAACTGACTGGTTAATGTTAGATTCTGTTGCTACTTCAGGTATAAAGAAAGTGTCAGTTCTCAAGGAAACTCTTTATAAAAAATGATGTAAGGGGGTTTGGCTGATTGAGCTTGCAATTCGGATACTCCTTTGGCTGAAGTGACGGATACTCCTTTGGCTGAAGTGATGGCTACCAAAGATGAATAAGTCACAATTGTTGGCTGCTTCGAATGGCTTTTGAGTGAGACCTTTAAGTACAATAGTAAGATCCCAAGGTGGAGACGGAGCTTTTATTGGTGGTCTTAATAAAACAATTCCTTGCATAAAAGCCTTGCATAATCTTGATGAAGAAATAGCAGAAGATCCTGTTCCTCAATGAAAATTGGATACAGCAGCTAGCTGTAACTTTATGGTAGAAAAACTGGCACCTTCATGGTAAATTGCATGTCAGGGCTGAAAAGGGTTTATATTCCCTTTTGAAACCTAAATTGAAAAACTTTTCCACTTACTGTTATAGACTTTTTTTGTGGAAGCCTTCAGAGAGGCCAAGATTATGTTCAGTACTGGGGAAGCTAGCTTGGACTTTCATACAATCACCAGAATTGCAGAAATCATGCAGTCTTAGGGTGTGCAGACTGGGCTGGAGATGTTCTGACAGGTGAGAAACAAGGCCCTGACTGGATCCAGGATACTTGAGGTGAGATCATAGGAAGAGGAACCAAACCTGACAAGGCCAGAAGGGTGCAATGAGGATAACTGTGCTCTTCAGCGTGCTGGCTTTCGGGAGAAATCTCTAAGGAGAGTCAAGGGTTGGTGGGGGGGTTGGTAAGCATAAAGGAGGCCCAGGGCTAGTCATGAACTACAGCATCCCTTTGTGACTCCCCCTTTGGAGGAATCGGCGAAAAGTATTTGGTGCATTTGGTGTTTAGAGGAGAAGCGAAGAGGCTGTAGCAAGGCTGGCCCCATTGGGCTGAAAACGTCAATCGCTATTGAGTGACTGAGGGACCACTCGTGCGGGGTCTGAATGGAACTGCTGAGCCTGTCTACTAGCATGTTGGTGTCCCCGGGAATGTGTGTTGCAATTAGAAAGGATTATGAAGAGATCGCCCACTCCCAAACCATCATGGGCTCTCTGCATAATGGGTAAAACTGGGTTCCTCCTTGTTTGTTTATATACCATACTGACAGGTTGTCTGCATGAAATGTGATAGCCCCCAGAGGGAACAGTTCCTGAAAGGCTTGCAATGCAAAAAGGACCGCTCTCATCTCTAGGACATTAATATACAACTTGGTCTCATCAGGGAACCATTCACCTTGGACATCTTTCCCTGATAATGCCCCCCCACCCCAACTTGGAAGCGTCCGTGGTCACTGTGGCTATTGGGGGGGCAGTCTGTCCAGATGTAGACAGCTTCTGTAGACTGGCGTTTGTTTGATAGGAACACATAGTGGCTCGTAAAGAATTGACCACTAAACAGCCAGTGTCCATTGAAGAACTCACATAAAAAATCTTGCCAAAGGTATTAGGATGGTGAATGCTGACATAGATCCTAGTGTCCCAAGGACTAACTTAGCTAGTGGAGTTAGATGGTCTAACAAGTCCTGGACTTGATGTCAGAGAGCTTATACAATGCAGGGGTAACAAAACTATTTGTGCTGGAGTGTTCAATTACCTTCCTACAAATTCTAGATTCTGCACAGGAGTCGGGTTGGATTTCATTAGATTTATGGGAATCCCCACAGGAATTGAAGATTTGGATTAGGTATTCCCTGGTTTGAATCAGTCGATGCCTTGTTGGTGAAGTAAGGAACCAAATGCCAAGTAGGGAAACAAATGGAATCCTTTAGCCTCAGGTGGGCTGTGACAGCTGTCATACATTTGGCAAACACCCAGGGAGCTGTGGTGAGTTCAAAGGGCATTGCTCTGAATTGGTAATGATTGTCCCCCAGCCAAAAGTGCAGGTGTCTCCTGGAGCATTTGTTCATTTTGATACAATACACATCCTGGAGATCTATGGAGCACATCCAATCGTCCTTGCATAGAAGAGGCAGAATGGACTGAACTGTAATCATTCAGAACTTCGACATCTTGATATATAGATTTAGATTGCCAAAATCTAGTATTGCTCTTAGGTCCCCCCATTTTCTTTGGTAGCAAAAAGAAGCATGAATAAGTTCTGGATCTTACTTGTTCGGTTGAGACCTCTTGGATGACTTTTTCTAGAAATTTTTAAACTTCTTGAATGGCAAGCTCCCTCTGACTGAGTGGGATGTTGGGGAATATCTTCCAGGGACATGCAAGTGAAGGGTAAAGGGGAATGTAGAAACCTCTGGATATTATTTTTGGCACCCAGACATTTTTTGTGGTCTTTGTCCAGGCATTTAACTGTGGAGACAAATGTCCCCCGACTGCCTCCAGACAGACAGTTGGGCAGTGCTTCAGGAGCACTGATAGGGCTCATCAGGAAAGGGTTCCCTAAAACCCTGATTCTGTAGACCTCTCTCCTGCCTCTATGGTGGCATCTACCATTGAAACCTCTTCCTCTGGAGGAAGTATCTCCTGCACGGGTCCTGGAAAGGTCTTTGAGGTTTCCTGAACCAAGTCTTCTTCTCACATCCGATTCCTGGAGAGAAGGTTCTCCATGGGGGGGGGGGGGTAGAAATCTTGATCCTCATGGCAGACAAGGTCTTTTAATCTCTCTCTCTCAGAGGGCAAATATTTCCTTAAAAGATGGCCAAAACAAAGAGGGACCACAGGGGGCATTAATGAAAGATGCCTTGAAGAGTTCCACAAAATCGCAGTGTCATCCAGGCATGTCTCCTTATGGCTATGCCTGAATAAGCTGCTTGCGAGAAGCCTTCCGCCGAGTGCAAAATCAGATTCAATGAGGAATTTGCCAGGGAGGAAAGAAAGAGTCACCAATTGGGGAGAAGCCTTTTTAAGGTCCTCCTCTGAAAAGGTCACAGAGAGGTGGTCAAGTCTTTCACCAAATCTCTCTGCAAACGTGTAGAATGTGTCAAGTAGTTCAGTGATCTCAACTCAAAGGTGGCCAAGGCATAAACACACTTTCCATGTCTGTCCAGCACCCAAGACTCTGTTTAGGGGATGAAAAGAGGAACTTTGTTCAGCCAGCTCCTTATTTTTGCAGCTGCTAACACAACAATGCCATCAACTGGGACACCTGTACTCCAAAGTACATGGTAAGCAGGTGGACTAAGGAACTTGTCTAGATATTTTGGGATCGGCTCGACCTTCCAAGCCTGACAGGAAACAAAATCATTGAGTTCATCCATCAGAAAAAGGGTCAACCAGGACGTAGACGGGCCCACCCCGAAAGCCTCCAGAAACACTGACTCCTCAGATTTTGGGAGGACCAGACACCTTTCTGCCTCAGGAGTTCAAGGACGTCTCCAAAGGAGACATCGTCGGGTGGTGATCGGGGGATACTTTTCCTTCATCCAAATCTGTGTCCACAGTTAAGGACTCTGAAGGGGAGTCTGTGCCTCCTATTGCACTTATTAGGGACCTCCTCTGTAGGACGTTCATGGGAGGTATCAGAAGAAAGGGGGACTGCTTTGCTGGGAAACATTCTGGAGACTTGACGGGGAAAGCTGACCATTGGAAGGATGTACGGGGTCAATGCTCAGACCAGACAAAGGATAGGGAGGATTTCGGAACTGGCAAGATGTTTCTCCGATTCTAGAGAAAACCCTTTCTATAACCTGGAAAACCGATGGACCCAGAGAGAGACCCCTTCCTCCTCCCCCAGAGCTGAAGCCACCAGAAGAAAGAGGAAAGAGCCCACACCGGATCTGAGACCTCCAGACAGAATCGGACCTGAAATGTCAAAGGACAAAGCCCCAAGGGGAAGGGACAGTTCTGACAAGTCAGAGCTGAAGCAATGGCCTGGAGCCAGCTCGGACATCTCTGACTGATCTGACAAATGCAGAACAGGGCTGATCAGGGAGTTGAGGAAGGTGGCTTCCTCGGATCAGACATAGACTCTCTAGGGATTTCCAGATCCTGGGTTTCTGAAACCCAGGGGAAGATCGGAAAAGGAGACTGTAAGATAGGTGAATGAGCGCTCACAGATTTGAGATGGGATGCAGAGAGCAAAACCCCCATCTGTATCGGAGCCTTGAGGAACCTCCACATCATCCTGTCCATATCGGTGTTAGAAAAACTTCAAGAAGACTTGGAGGCAGCGGCGGTGGAAGGGTGTCTGGACTAGAGGGAGTTCTCAAAATCTGAGATGGATGAACTAGAGATACTGGTTTGGATAGTAAAACCAGAGTACGACTCCAAACGTTCGGATCCAAAGTTGTCCTGGTCAGAGTGGAGGAACCAGATATGCACACTGGATCAGTTGGATTTGAGGCAGCTGCTGGTTCTGAAACTGGTTTGGTTCTGCTAAGATCAGATGAGGCTTTCAGATCCAGAGAAGGCCTAGATTTGTTCAGATTCAAAATAGCTTTTGGATCATAAAAATGTCTGAGTTGATCCGAATCTGTTGGCTCCAACAGTCTGGGTCTTTTTTTCTTTGGTCTCTGGCAAAGCCCCCGGGGAGACTGAAGGCTTGCCGCTTCAGTTCTTTGGAACTAGTAGGCTTCACGGGGGTTTGAGCCCCAGATGAAGACAATAGTCCCTTAAGTATCAGCTTCTTTCTTCTGTACGAGAGGGCCCTTGGGTTACAGGGCACACAGATGTGGCAGTCTGCTTCTAAATGACTGGGTCCCAAGTAGCAGACACACTTCTTGTGGGCATCCAAATTCCGGATTTTGTACCCACAAGAAATGCATCTTTTGAAGCCTGTGGGTTTGTCAGACATATGAAAAATTTTGAACAAATTTAACCAAGTTACAATAAACAAGGAACAATTAAAGTTATACTACAAAAGGTAGCTTAAGAAGACACCACTAACCTGATGCTATTAATGCTATCAGAATTCATGAACTATTTTTTTTTTTTTTAAGACAAAAAAGTGTCAACGGCACTATAAGCAAAGCGAGAGAAAAGGGAGGTGGCAGTCCATAACACCTGTAGAAAAAGTAAAAGCAGGGGTGGATATCGTTCTTAAAAAAAATACTATTCAAAAATAGATAGGAGAGCTTAAAATTTTAAAGTTTAAGCACACAAGAAAAAGATTTAAAAGAAAAAGAAATTAGATTTTAAAAAGTTATCACCTATCTGAGATTAAACTCGAGACTCTGGATCATGTCTTGGAACAACAGCAGCAAACGAGATCTGAGGGGTTAGAGTAGGTATGAAGCATGATGGGGGAGGGGGAATCTCAAGACTCAGATTCTAAATTCTTGAAGATACGGCCGGGTTGGATTAGAAGACTCAACAGTGAGGAGGAATGAAAAGGACATCAGATGCAATTTCTGTTCTTAACATTATTTGTATAAAACATTTCATGATATAAAAAGTATGTTACATAGTAAATCATTTTAAGTTATTGTATAGGTTTTTCTTTTTCAGTTTTAAGAAATGTAAGCAGTACCATGTAAAAACAGATGAAAGGCTGGACAAAAGCATGCTTAAATTAATACGCTGTAATCTTCAGTTGTTGCAGTGGGGGATGGGGTATAAACGTGCACAGATTATATTATGTGTAAAGTTGATAAATTCTGTCTTATTTTTGCATAGGTGAATTTCTGGATTAAGGCCTTTAGCTTAATCTGACAAGTTTTTTGTGTAGGCAAGTAAATAACAGGACACTAAATTTAATGAAAAGTTTTTTTTTGGCAAATAAGCGTTCAGTTCAAGTTGAAAGGTTTGCAGAGCTGCACATTTCGTACTTGTGTGTCCATGGACACAAGCTGAATAACACGCTGAATACAGGGGAAGCAATAAAAGGACAAACATTTTAAGGCTGAAGGTTAATATTTTCTGACAGCACAAATTATTTTTCACATATGGGAGGGAAATGAAGTCATGACAAGAACAGACAGCAATTAATCTAAGTAGGAGTACTGGCTGTAACATTAGTCTTAGCATGGATAACCTTAATGTTAAGTTATGGCCTGTCTGCAGCTGTCAATTTGAGACAATTGTTCAGGAGTGTTAAACTTCATTATTTGAAGATCTATATGTGTTTCAAATTAATAGGTCCATAGGTGTGTACTAGGCTAATGACCCTGGAGCCTTTACAAGCTTAGCCCATAGAAGTGCCCTGACATCGTGCCGCCCAACGTTAGTTCCCAGTGCCTCTATCAAATGCAGTCACTGGAGTGATCCCCGGGGTGAACTTTCTATTTCCCATCCACTCATCAAGATTTCTCTTGAAGACTGCCAATGTGGCGCTCTGCTTGACATGTATGAGAAGTCTATTCCAGAGCATAGGCAGTCTCTGGGTTATGAACCTGCCCCTCTAGCATGCTCTGTTGATTGTGGTAATGAGGTTGAGGTTTCTGGAGCGTGTGGTGTGGAGGGATTCGGATTTCTTTAGATGTAGCATTTCTACATGCCTTTCCAGCTGTGGCATGCATCTTGTGAGGTACATGCCAAATGGGGCACTACACTCGATGACTGGCCTAATGAGGGAAGAGTAGAGAGAGAGATGACTTCTTTTTTCCTCGATGCAAAACCCATTACTCTTCCCTCATTAGACCCATCATCTGGTATAATGCCCCATTTGGCATGTACCTCACTAAAGATCTGCAGCAGCTGGAAAGGCCACAAACGTACCTCACAAAGAGGACCCTAGGCCTTAAACACATGCCCTACATGGCCAGACTCAAAAAACTCCAGCTTTTCTGTCTCATATCGTCTATTAAGAGGTGATCTCTACTTGACTTACAAAGCCAAGTCTGACCCAGCCCTGTTAGAAATGTTACACCTACAGAAATCCCACTCCCTCTGCAGGGACCTCAACTTCATTACCACAATCAACAGAATATGCTGGAGGGACAGGTTCATAACCCAGAGACTGCCCATGCTCTGGAATAGACTTCCCATAAATGTCAAGCAGAGCACCTCACTGGCCCTTTTCAAGAGGAATCTTGATGAGTGGATGGGAAATAGAAAGTTCACCCCGGGGATCACTCCAGTGGCTCTACTTGATAGAGGCACTGGGAACTAACAGCTGCATGATGCCAGGGCACTTCTATGGGCTAGGCTTGTAAAGGCTCCATGGCCATTGGCCTAGTACACACCTATGTGTGCACACCTACTAGCCAGACCACCTTCTGGAAGTCCCCTTGCAAGAACAGTTGGCATAGAGCAGATTTAAAAATAATGTACAGAGCATTAGAGACCACCTGACAGTTTATGGAGTTGAAGCCCTTCCTGTTGATATATATCCCAAGCCCTCTAGACCAGATGGGGCCCTGACAGCAACATGGGTGCAATCTATATTAAACAGGACATCAGGGAAACCAATCGTGCCATAAAAAGGTCTGCATGGCATTGGTCATCTCTTCTGCTCTTTTTTTTTTTTTTTTTTAAATTTCTCCAAGTCTTTTGGATTTCTAATATCATGACGGGAATGGACCCCATTCCTAAGTCAAAGGACGATTAAAGTTCATGAAATTAGTATTGTTTTACTCTGATGTCAGCCAAAAGTGCTCTTTGCACTTATGGTGTTACATGAATTGGTAACATATCTAAATACGATTGTAAATTCTTTTTTATAAAACCCATTGTCCCTACTACTATTGGAACTGTCTGTGTATATTTCTTCCACGTGGCTCTCATTTCTGCCTGCAGATCCAGGTATTTTATGACTTTGTGTCTTCCTGTATGCAAGACACTGCAGTCACTGGGTATGGCGATTTCAATGATCAATGCTACTTTTGTCTTTTCTTGGATCACTATATCTGGTTTTCTAGCAGCTATCTTTTGAACTGCTGGTATTGGGTGATCCCATGTGATATAAACTTCATCATTTTCTACAATTCTTCGTGGCTCATCTTTCCAGTGTTTTTCAGCCACTTCGATACCATAATGTTTGCACAATCTCCAGTGTAACACTCTCGCCACATAATGCCTTTCAGTATACAGTCCGTTTGCCATTAGTGCGTCGAAACCAGCAACAAGGCGTGACCATTTCCAATTCAGTTTTACAAAACCTACATATGTCTGTTTCTCCCACATGTTCAATGGACTTTGTAAATCAGCATGTACGTAGCCCACTATATTTGGCTGCCAATATTAACCTTTCATTTCTTGGTTTGAATTCACTTCTCCTTAACCATTCCTGCATTTGTTCTTCATCAACATCAGGCTCTTCCAGAAGTTTTCTACACTTGCAACTATATTTATGCTTTTTCCACATTTCTTGCCTTCTCATCTGGTCATTAAACTTTGTTGTTTGAGGAGCCAAACTGTAGCCATGGCCTAAGGTGTTAAGTAAACAGCTTAATGGATTATAATGGCAAGGCAGAATAGCAACGGTGACAGAGTCACCCTGGAATTTCCCCCTTTGAATTTTTATCCCTAGGATAATAATCTGTCCTTTATCATGGCTTAATTGCAAAGTGGTCTGCCACTGTTTCATGGTTACTGTAATGTAGTCAATCAGTGTAGGGTGTATCTTATACATTTTTAAGCACTCTTACATGTGGGATACTATCAAATGCTTTTTTGTAGTCAATCCATGCCATACTCAAGATTCTTCCCCTTCTTACAGTTCTCCACTATAACTTTAACAACAAATGATCCTTTGTTCCATATGACTTTCTTTTATTGCCCTTTTGTTCTACTGCCATAAAGAGTTTTCTTCTAAATGACTACAAACTCTGTCAGCGTCACTTCCCATGTATAGTTTATACGTTGTTGGAAGACAAGTTACTGGTATATAATTTTTAGGGTAGCTTGCAGGTTCACTCAAGTAAGAGCATTGTTTTTCCTGTTAACCAGTGCGGTGTGTGTTTGGGGTGCGCATATAAATAGTTCTTACTCATGGCTAAATCCTTGTGCAAAGAAGTTAATACTTTAAGCCAAAAGTTAGGTACTGCATCTGGGCCTGGGATTTCCAGTTAGAGCCTTTTCTCAACTTTGTTTCAATCTCTCTGGCTGTTATTTCATCTCATTTCATATCCTGTACCTTTAAACTTCTTATTCTTTCTTTTACTTCTTCTATCCATTTAGCATCTTTATTATGTTCTCCAAAATATATCTACTTCCTCTTTTTTTGACGGTCTTTCAATTCCTTTTACCTTATTTCCCAATTCTCTGTAAAACTTTTTTGGGTCATCAATAAATTGCTTATTTTGTGCTTTTCCCTTATATTTATCTTTGTATCTTCCAAGTCTTTCCACCTGTTTTGAAAATTTTAGTTTGTTATCTCCAATAGTGCATAATAGATCCTGGTCTGTTCTAATAATGCACATTGCTTTTATCATCTTTATCTTTGTTAATTTAATCTATACCCCTCTTCTATAATCTTCTAATGACGACACTTCTTGTCTTAGCTGCTTAACAATTTTCTCTATTCGATATTTTCATGATGGTATTCACTTTCCACCCCTCTTTTCCCTCGCTACACTGTGTTCCTGTGGTAGAACTTTATCAGTTATTAATTTAGCAGCACAGTAATATATTCTGTTTACTTCTGTTATATCGCATGGATCTCCATGGACAGTCCTAATTACTGTGTTCATTTGTTTATCAAGCTTCTGACTTTTGGGGTTTTACTAACCTTCTGCAGTCTATTTTTCTCATTGATCTTGATACATCTGTCTTTGTCTATTAAGTCAGGCAACTCTTCTCTTAACTCATTTTCTTACATCCTTTGTTTCCATTTCCTGGGGCCATGTTATAGAAAGTTCTATAGCATCTTCCTATGGCACATTCTCTTCAATTTCATTCCGTCTCATCTGTTGTTCTGTCATATGGGAACTCACTGGCCTATCATTCCTCAACATTGACTGCATCAGAGTTTCCACAGTTTCCTGTTCCTTTCTGTCTAGCTTCAAATGAGCATTTATACTGGTTTCCTGTGGAAGGCTCCAAAATATCTTGATATGGCACCTTGGTTTCCCCTTAATTTGGATATGCATTGTTCTATCCTGTTGTGGTGCTTTCTGGATTCGGTTTACTACACTGAATCCCTCTCTTCGCAGCTGTTCCACAACCTCAGTTTTTAGTCAAAGAAATAATCTCTTTTTCTCCTTTTCCTTAGTCTTCTTATTTTTTGTATTCTAAAAGTTTCCATATCCAGATTCCTTTCCCTATATTTTTCTTCAAATATCTTTGGTGCTGCTCTTTTTGTATTGGTTAGTTTTGCTTTCTCCTTTGCATAAATATTACACCATATTAATTCTCTTTTCCTTTCCCATGTCCATATTTCTCCTTCACATGTCTCCTGATCTTCCTGCTTTTCCTTATTCTGGGGACTCACTCCATCAAACTGTGATGTAGTCCGTTTTAGACCTTCTACATTAAATCCTTCACTTCGCAGGCACTCCATAACTTCAACTTCAAGTTCTTTAATTTCTGCTTTACTAATGGTCTTTTCTACATTACATCGTTGTGCTATTAATCTTTTTATTGTGAAATTTTCCACATCTGGACGCCTTTGCCTGTATTTCTCTTTGAATATCTTTGAGACCGTCTTCTCTATATTAGTTAACTTGGCTTTCTCCTTTGCATAAATATTGCACCATATCAAATCTCTCTCTCTCCCTCTCTCCCATGTCCATATTTCTTTTCAATATTTTTCAAATATCTCTAGGTTTTGTTGTTTATATTTTCTCACTTCCTCAGATGCTTCTTTTTCCAAACCGATCAAAATTTCTTCATCTATATACTGTTTTTCAAAAATCTGTTATATTAATGAATGCAAATTCTTATTTGAAGCTTCTGGCAGATTTTCCTGTGGAAGTATTTTTCTTTCCTCTAATTTCTCTCAATCATTTTGTATATCTTGTGTCTGGAAATTGTGGGCTTTTTACATAATAGTAACAATACATAATTTCTTTCTTATCCTAAATAATCCACTCTATCATCTTGATAGCTCTTCTTTGGTCAATCAATTTTTGTCATTTTTGTGGACTGCTACTTCCTTCTACAACAGGGGGGCCATCTTCCCCCCTGAGCCTGGCCCCATTGTAGGAATGTTTTCATATTTTAAGGATTCGACATTGTCATTTTTTTCCAGTCCTGGCACCAGTGCGCCTACCAGGATTGGGCACTTTTATCCTGGGTCTTGTGCACCCAGCTATCTTTTTTTATTTTTGATTTACTTCTGTCCATGATATATGCTATATAAATACAGTCTATATATCAGTGTCGCCTTGGTGAGATTTTGTGAAAAACAGGGTCCACCTCATGAAGGTACTCACCAGGACTTGAGGATGAATTAAATTTCAGCACTACTACTCTCCTTTGCTTGCTGTCTTTTCATTTCTCCATCAGGACCCAATCTGTTCTCCTATGGATCTATATATGGTCCTCCATAAATGGCACCATTCATAGAAGAACTAGTTTAGGCCTTGCACGACTGACATCTGTGACAGCCCTAACATGCCCCCCTCAGGTTTCTGGAAGTAAAGTGTAGCCAAGATGGTCAAGGCTAGATGCGTCTTTTTTGACAGGAATAAGTTTGTCATGCATTCCCCCTTGGTTCTGCTTGTAGAGGACACAGTTTAACTAGGTCCCCTCTCGTCCAAACCGGATTGTCTTTGAGCTCCTGTATGTCAAAAGCTGTCTGCACCTCCCCTAGTACTGCAAAGGGCTGCAACGAGCAACACTCTGGACACTGGTTCTGCAAGTGGCTCCCAATACATGCTGCTGGGCTATTCGTAGCATCACTCATTATCCATTATGAAACTGCAGCATTCAAAATAGGTACGTGTTGCAGTACAGCTCAGTAATTTTATACGTTTCTGAATCAGTCCACCATTTTGGGTCGTTCATTTGATTATTCTGTGTGAAACATTTGCATGGGGTCCCTGATTTCCATGTCAGGGTCCCTGATTTCCATGTCATTATGCACTCATCAGCATCCACTACACACAGTGATAATTTGACCCTTGACCAGCCACATACTTCCTGAATTGTCCCCACCCTTCACGTTGCAACCATCGCTCTTAATTTGCATGGCACATAGCATAATGCACTATCCCATCTGCAGATCACAAAAACTACTTGTTCTCTCTCTCACTTTTTTTTTTTTATATATATAAAAACCCACAAAAACAGACATTTCCCAGTGGACATTAAAGATCACCTCCTACAACAAAATACTGTAAAAAGTGTACTTGACAACTGAATACATTACATGTGTATAATATTACTTCCTATATTGCTTACATTAGCACGGACGTAGTGCTTTATGACTTGGCAGTGGACCAAACTTGTCCAGTCTTTGAGCAAGCAGTACATCTACCACCTTACTAAAACCAATAAAAATGTGCACACATACTAGAAAATCACTGCACTCTGTAATCTATTCCTTACTCACCCTGTACTATAAATAAGTAGGACTACTGTCCTCAGAACGATACCTTCTAAACTTCAAGTTTAGGCAGAGGACAGATTAAAATAATGTTGTTGTGTTGTTGTTGTGTCTTTCGGGTTCGCCACAGTAGAACTCCAGTCCGCTAATAACTGGCAGTTGATTTTTACGTGCTGAGTTGCCGGCCCTAACGCACAACCTTCAACGAAGGTACGCCCATTCACGCACGTCTCCACAGAAGACGCTCTAGCTGAGAATCGAACGGGACAACGTCTTGCTGTGAGGCGACAATGCTACCGCAGCAGATTAAAATAATAGCAGTCACAAATTAATAGCTTAAACATTAAACATTTTACCAACCCAAGTTCTGATCTTAAATGGAGCTACAATGCTATGTAATAAGGAATGATTAGGTAGGAAGAACATAACATCACAAGAAAGAATCCCAGTACTACATACCTCTTAGAGGAAAAGTTCTGAACAAAGCCATAAATATTTTTTTTGGGGAGGGGGGGTTAACAAAGGCCCAAAAATATGAACAATTCTTAAAAACTGCTCAATCTTAGAAAGCTGATAAAATAATAGGTTTTGCATTAGCATACATTTTCGGAATGGTATGAAATCTGAAACTCAAATGTATGTCACTATTTAGTGATTTTAGTCCTTAATGATTTGCAGGAAAGTCTCAAATTTCATAAACAACATAACAAAAACGAGGCAGAAATCTGGAGAGTTATGGGGTATTCCACATTATAGAGTTACGCAAAATAAAAAGTACTAATGTAATTGCATAATTAAGATGTGAAGTCAAGTAACCTGCTGCCAACAGTTGCACAGATTCTTGGTTTACTTTTTTTTTTTTAATACTCGATTTTGTAGTTCAAGATTTGTCCTAACAGCAAATGTTGAATTCTGTGAAGTAAATGAGAAAGGAGTGTGTGCGATTTGTTTGCTGGTGGATGAACATTTTCCACAGTCTTATTCTCTTCTCTAATACAGACGGCAACCTTTTTAAGAATGTTACATCCTCATCAGACATATTCAGTACTGGAAAAGACATACCACCATTTACTCAATCTCTAGAAGACAAAACCAACTGGCATTCAGAAAGAACTCCAAAAACAGGCAGCAAGAGCTGCCACCAACAGGAGCTGTTTCCGCAGTCTTGAAAAATGCGATTCAGAGGTACATTAGCCGCAATGAGGAAAAAGCTCATTATTGAACAATTTGCATATCGTTGAATTTCCAGTGCTTATACAGAGTGCTAATTAACATTTTCCTGCAGTAAGCATGTCTGAAGACCCATGCATTGCAATGGTACAGGTAACCCCCCCTTCGCTTTTACACACACACACACACACACACACACACACACACACACACACACACACACACACACACACACACACACACACACACACACACTCCCTGGTGTACCTCTTACCTGTACTCAAGTTGACAAAATGTCCCAGATGTATCCTCTAATTCCCACCCCCGACTTCATGTAAATCATGGATGATGCAGTCAGTCAATAATGCCTGACATTAGTTTCATTCTTCTTACTGCTCAGAAAAATTGTCAGAGCTGAATTAAGTGACTACTACTATTTATTTATTTGCCATTTGTTTACCGGAAAAGTCCAACTGGGCCAAAAAGTGCCCCTTTTCAGTGGAGGTCCAGCAGAAAAGCTCTATGTTACAAAATGTAAATAAAGAATAAAACATAAGGTACAAATGTAATTATTACTGTTATAGCAAAATTTGTAACAGGAAGGCAGTACAGAACAGTAAACATTTACTAATACAATATTTTCTTTTAAAGGTACAAAAGCTATTATAGTACAGTCTTAACGATGCATCACAGTCTTTGTGATTGAACTAAAATGCCTCTTCTGTCTTGTAAATGTAGAGATACAGAGAGAGACAGAGAGAGAGAGAGAGAGAGACAGAGACAGAGAGAAAAAAAGAGGGAGAGAAAGAGGGAGAGGGTTAAAGAGAAAGCAATTGTTTTCTGCTTTGAAGTTAATAATTGGGCAAGTGTTGAGTACTTTTAAAAAAGACAAAGGAAAAGAGTAGAGTACAGTCAGATAATGTGATGGAGAGACAGAAAGGGGGATATAAGGGATTGGGAGATAAGACAATGCTAAAGTTGTTCAAGTTGTAAAGAAGTGCTCATAGGAGAAAGGCTAGATGAAAGGAGACAGATCAGGGAAAGCGAGACAGGGAGAGGAGTTGCAAATGAAAGAGTGGGGAGGGCTAACAAGGGGAGATAGAGTACAAACATAGTCAGTTTCATCCGGGATGGGAACAGGAACATATCCCCAATTTGCTTAGGTATTCTTTTAGTAAGAATTTGAAGAAAGAAAGATTAATTGCCGTTCTGATGCTAAGAAGTAGGGAGTTCCAAGCTTTAACACAGAGTAGGAGTAGAGACTTTGGCTGGAAGAAGTAGAAGGTTTGAAAATTATGAGAAGCTACTGGTCTCTGGACCAGACATTTCTGTTTGGGTTGTGGAGGTCAAGTAAATGACTGATAGCTGGACAGTATAAAGGCTTGTGAATAATATTACGTGCAGTTGTTAGGTGGATGTAAGAGAGAAGGTTGGGAAGTTCAAGCAAGTTAACAAACTGTACAGTACTGAAGTGGTGTTTTGACTGTTTAGCATTCAATGTAAACTTTGTGATTTTGTTATAGCAGCTTTCTAGCTCAGCTTTTATAGAGGTTTGTAGGTTGTTCAGAATTGGGGATCCATGAAGTAGAGAGGGTAGGAGGTACGATTTGGCTAGTGTGATTTTATCAAGAGTATTCAGAAAATGCCTATTCCTATACAAGATAAGTTTCAGATGTGTTTCTTGATGCTACTTTGAGCATGTAGGTCAAATTTTAGTTTCTCATCAATAGTCACAGCTAGTAATTTGGTTTGGGGAACTATTTTAATTTTATTTAAAAACAATTCTGAATGACGTTTTGTCAGGGGTGACTGATTGGGAGTGAAAAGGAGAAGCTTAGCTTTGTTTGGGTTGAATATGAGTTGAGATGCAGTGAGCCATGTTTCGATTGAGGTGAAAGCATGCTGGGTGTTTAGGTGTAGTAGAATTAGACTGGAAGAGGAGCAGATGATGGTGGAGTCATCTGTATACTAAATAAGATAACCTTGTCCAGAGGCTGTATGCAGGCCATTGATAAATATAGTAAAGACTAGAGGTCTAAGAAAAGATCCTTGTGGACACCCATTGTGTTAGGCAGCAATGGTGAGGTAGCCCCTTGCCATTTTACTGACTGCAGTCTGTTAGTGAGGTAGCTGTGAAATCATTTAATAGTGGGGGATGAAATACCCAGACTGGAGAGTTTAGAAAGAGGTCCAGAGTGAGGGACCATATCAAAAGCTTTAGAGAGGTCAAGAAATAAAGGCGATACCAGTTTGTCAGAATCTTTTGCTTTATTTACATGAACAGTGAAAGATAATAGGGCTGTGGATGTACTGTGGCCATGTTGGGTATTAGAGATCAGGTTATTATGGTATTATGTTAGCAGGTATTGCTATAGTTGTTGGTAAATACATTTTTCAAGAATTTTGGACAGGGGAGAGTATGGCAGTAGGCTGAAAATCTGTTACTTCACTTGAATTGCCACATTTATGCAGTGGGAATATACAAGATCTTTTCCATAGGTCTGGAACATGGGATCCTGCTATGGATCTGTTAATAAGAATACAGATAGGATAGGCTATGGCGTCAGTTGCTAGTTTTAGGTACTCTTGGGGGGGGGTGGTGCTATCTACAGATGAGAGGCATGATTTAAGCTTGAGTAGTTTTTTTTTTTTTGATAAAGAGATGAAGGGACAGGTTGGAAGAAAAAAGGTGAGGGATTGGAAGTGGAAGAGAGTGAAGATGGATAAGATAATTTACATTCAAGTATCTTTGGTGGAGTGCTGGGGGAAATTAGTTTGGGGGAGGCAGTTTATGAGGTTGGGGGTGAGTTTAGTTATGCATTCACTGAAGTAACTGTTAAAAACTGACAGCAGTTTGTAGTGGTGTGTCATCTAGATAGGGGCTGGGGTTCTTTCTAGCTCCTGGGTTGAGGAGGTATGAGATGGAAGCCCAAAATTTAATTACCGATTTCTGACATTAGTTGTCTAGTTAAGAAGGGAGGTGATAATTAGTGAGCAGCAGATTCATGCCGGGAAACAGCACTACAGATGCAATGTTTACTCAGTGTATTGATGGAGAAGCATAGAGAATGTTAGGAGTTGCATTGCGTCTTTGTGGACTTAGAGAAAGCATGTGACAGGGTGCCTAGAGAGGAGATGTGGTATTGTATGAGGAAGTCGGGAGTGGCAGAGAATTATGTAAGACTGGTAAAGGATATGTATGAGGGTAGTGTGACAGTGGTGAGGTCTGCGGTAGGAGTGACGGATGCATTTTAAGGTGGAGGTGGGATTACATCAACAATCATCTCTGAGCCCTTTCTTATTTGCAATGGTGATGGACAGGTTGACAGACGAGATCAGACAGGAGTCCCCGTGGACTATGATGTTTTCGGATAACATTGTGATCTGTAGTGAGAGCAGGGAACAGGTTGAGGGACCCTGGAGAGGTGGAGATATGCTCTAGAGAGAGAGGAATAAAGGTCAGCAGGACTAAGACAGAATGTGTGTGGGTGAATGAGAGGGAGGGAGGATACAGAAATGGTGAGGATGCAGGGAGTAGAGTTGGCGAAGGTGGATGAGTTTAAATACCTGGGATTAACAGTTCAGAGTAGTGGCGAGTGTGGAAGAGAGGTGAAGAAGAGAGTACAGGCAGGGTGGAATGGGTGGGGAGTGTCAGGACTGATTTTTGATAGAAGGGTACCAGTAAGAGTGAATGGGAAGAACTACAAGAGGGTAGTGAGACCAGCTATGTTATATGGGCTGGAGACAGTGGAATTGACAAAAAGGCAGGAGTCAGAGCTGGAGGTGGCAGTTAAAGATGTTAAGATTTGCATTGGGTGTGACATGAATGGACAGGATTAGGAATCACTATATTAGAGGGTCAGCTCAGGTTGGATGGTTTGGGGACAAAGCCAGCGAAGCGAGATTGCGTTGGTTTTGACATGTGCTGAGGAGGGATGCTGGGTATACTGGGCAAAGGATGCCAAGGATAGAGCTGCCAGGTAAGAGGAAAAGAGGAAGGCCTAAGAGAAGGTTTATGGATGTGGTGAGAGAGGATACGCAGGTAGTTGGTGTTACACAGCAAGATGCATAGGACAGGAAGAAGTGGAAACAGTTGATGTGCTGTGGCAACCCTTAACGGGAGCAGCCACAAGAAGAAGTTGTCTAGGGTACCCTCTCTCTAAAAACATGTCTGTTCATTTTTGGATCTTAAGAAGGAAATATTTTCATCCAAAATCATCCTGGCTAATCAGATAAATTTTCTTTAACTAAACCCTTTTTCAACTCAAAAGGATGTGAAAATGAGGAAACTGTTAGTAAATGTGGGCTTTCTATAAGTACTGGAGGAAAACTGACCATACACCTTATAGATCAGTGTATCCCAAAAATATAGGGGGAGGGGGTCACCAGACATGAAATATTAAAAAAAAAAAAAAAAAACTAAATGTGTAATTATCAATAACCCCCTGGGATAACCAGTCCTCCAAAGGTAAATCAATACCCCCCGAAACACCCCTTACCAGTGCCTTAGGATTTCTCTAGTACCAAGCCTAACTTCCCCATGTTCACACGGTAGCCATTCCTGTATCTAAATCGTTAGAAAATTGTATGTGTGCATGTACATGTATGCAATGTATGTATATATACCAAGTCTTCCAGCTTCATTGATTCATTTCTAGCCGTATTTTTGCCAACTACTAAAAGAAACAAAAATACACAGCCATTACTGCAGACCCAGTCTTTCAAGTTCTTCATTTAGCAACATTAGGAAGCACACCCCAACATTCCATAACAATGCTTAGTAAATGAATGGATTTGTAGTTCTTGCATGTAAGTATTAAAACAGTCAAACGTACAAAAAAGAAGTTAAACCTAACCATTGTACAATAAAGATCTTAAAATAAATAAATAGTAAAAAAACACATAATAAAATCATGCAATTTAAGAACACAACCAAGCGGAATTTAAATAGACAGTACTAAATATAGGATGCATCAGTAATCTTCTGAAGGGGGCTTCAAAACCACATGCCCAAATCAGAGAAAGTAGCAGACTTCAAAAGGACTGGGTACAAGTTTATCACAGGGCAATTTGACCAGGGTTCTCAAACAGGTTCATGAACAGTCAGTAGCCCCTCTCTTGATGGCACGGGACCTACAAGGGACACAGGACAGTAGTTCTTTTTCAGCAAGTAGGACCCAGGTTGTTAAAGAGTCCTGAAAAAAGACTTCTCTGGTACAGAATGACACCCACTGCAAGTCCTACAACAATAGCGTTATAGGAAAGGACTGCTGGCAGGGGCTTCCTGGTCATGCAACTGAATTCTACACCCATGCATTCACAGCAGATCCCAGTCGGACACCACAACTTTTTTTAAATTCCCTTTACCTTTATATATTGGCACAATGGCATAATTCATGTCTTCCAGTACTACTGTATATCTAAGGTGTGCATTTGAAAATGGTGTCATATCATTCTTATCAGAGAGTTGCCTATACCCTTAACTAACCAGATCGAACAGCATTTTTTCTTCTTATCTCAAAATCTGACAATCCATTATTTTTACTCTAGCTATAACTACTTATTTGCAAGTTAGCTCTCATTGCAGGAAGCTTTCTGACATAGGTTCATAGGTGTGTACTTGGCTAATGGCCCTGGAGCCTTTACAAGCCTAGCCCATAGATTACTCTGGTATAATGCCACCCGACCTTAGTTCCCAGTGCCTCTGTCGAGTAAAGCCACTGAAGAGATCCCTGGGGTGAATTTTCTATTTCCCATCCACTCGTCAAGATTTCTCTTGAAGAGAGCCAGTGAGGTGCTCTGCTTGACATGTATGGGAAGTCTATTCCATAGCATGGGCATTCTCTGGGTTATGAACCTGTCCCTCCATCATGTTCTGTTGATTGTGGTAATGATGTTAAGGTCTCTGGAGCTTGTGGTGCAGAGGGATTGGGATTTCTTTGGGGTGTAGCATTTCTAACAGAGCTGAGTCAGACAAGGATTTGTAAGTCAACAGAGATCGCCTCTAAGTAGGTGATATGAGACAGAGAACAGTTGGAGTTTTATTGAGTCTGTCCATATAGGACAAATGTTCTCAGATCTCTTATACCTCCTTCTGTGTTCAGTGGACTACCATCAATATGGTAATTCATGGAAACCGGGTTTTTCCCAAAAGAGATGACAACACATTTTTTGGCATTGAGCTTAAGGTCATAGTTCTGACACCAGTCGTTGGTCTCAGTGAGGCCTTTCTGTAAGATGTCAACATCACTTGGGGAGATAATAGCTCCCAACTTGCAATCATCTGCAAACTTTGTCAGCCAGAATCCCTTCGTGTTGGCCTTGACTTCAGAGAAGTAGATACCAAACAGGAGAGTACCCAGGGCCGAACCCTGTGGGACTCCACTCATGACTGGTCAGCAGTCTGACTTGGAGTCAGCTACTTTCACACTGTGGGTTCTACCTGTGAGCCAGTTTGCAACCCACCTAGTGATATAGGGGTTGATGCCTAGCTTAGTGAGTTTTTCTGATTCCTGAATGGGGAATGGTATCAAAGGCTTAGGCCAGATCAAGGTAGACTGTATGATCCACCTTACCTTCATCCACAGCTCTAGTGTGACAAAGAAGTTGACCAGGCATGATCTACCCTTTACAAAACCAAACTGTGTGGGACTCAGAGCTTGGAGATTCCCTATATCCTTGTTTATTAGGTCCATGATGATGCGTTCCATAGCTCTGTATATCAGACTCATCAAGCTAATGGGGTGGTAGTTCCCAGGGTCTGTAATCACTCCTCCTTTGTGGAGAGGGATAACTGTAGCAGTGTGCCATTTGGTAGGGACAAAGCCTCAGGTGAGGCTGTGACTGAACAGGGCACACAGGTGAGGTGGCATGTTCCCTCTGTAGTTCATGTAGAACACAGCCAGGGATATTGTCAGGTCCCACAGAAGCTGTATTCTTGACCTTGGACAGTGCTGTTTTAACCTGTGCAGCAGTAATACTGGGTGACTGGCAATCTACTGGTATTGTGACTTGTCCTTTTGGGGGGGTGGGGGTAAAGCTGGCATATTGTGACTTGTCCTTTTGGGGGGGTGGGGGTAAAGCTGGCACTGAATCTGTCAGCCAGTATATTGGCAATATATGTTGGCTCGGTATAGGAGGTACCATTGTGCAGTAGCTCAGAGCAAATCTAGATATTGCAGTGGAGAGTCTTTACATAACTATAGAAGGCCTTGTGGTTGTCTTTACTATCTGCTGCAATTCTGTTTTCATAGCTAGCTTTAGAGGATTTGATGTGGGATCTCAACTTTTTGTTGAGGCTGATAAGGGAGTTTTTCCAGTCTTGCAACTTCACCTTATACCACATCAGTTTCCTCCTTCTGTTGTAGAGTTTGTTCATGGCAGGGGACCACCAGATTGGCTTCCTTTTTTTGAAGGAGAGCGTCTTGGTTCTATACTGGGTATGGCGAGATCTATGCATTTGTGGAAGTGTTTGTACAGTGCATTGGTGTATGATTCAGTGGTCATGCAACTATTCTCCATTTGCATGGGTGCCATGAAGTTAGCCACCTCTGTTTTTAGGAGCACAAAGTTAGCTTTGAAGAAGTTTTTCATGGTGGTTACCTTTGTGGGGTGGGATGTGGATTTCCAATGTGATTAGTTTGTGGTCGGATCTAACCAGAGAGGAGTTGACTATTGGTTTAGAGAAACGGTCGCCCATGTTAGGTCAAGGATGTTGCTACCTCTAGTGGAGGTAAGAACAAGTTGGTCCAGGGCATTGGAATTAATAAATTCCAGGAAATGTTGGGCAAGTGTATTGGCACAGGAGTAGTTTTCCCAGTTAGTGGAGGGGTAGTTAAGTCGCCCAGTATGACTGTTAGGTTAGACCCTAATAGTCTCCAGGGGTGCTTAGGAATGTGGAGTGTGAGTCTTGGGACATGGTTTCGGACCTATAGCAAGCTGCGACCTGAATCACTGTCTTACCCAATTTTAGCTGCACCTGAAGTACCTCAGATGTGTTATGTTAGGCTACCAGCCTGGAGGTGTGTGCATCCTTTATGAATATGGAAACACCTCCACCTTTGGAGCTTTGGTCCAAGTTCTGGGGCCAAAAGGTGTGGAATGGGTTATAGCCTGATAGTGCTGGGGTACTTTCTGCTGCCTTGAACCAGGTCTCCATTACGGCACAAATGTCTATGTTCTCCATTTTAAGGAGTGCTTTGAGCAAGTGCATTTTGAGATTTAGACACTAGTGTTGAGCAACATAACTCTCAGATTGCATTTGTTTGTAGCTGTTATGGTGGAAATCTGGTCGTTGGATTACTGCCTAAAAAGGCACTATAGGGGTGGCAAGAGCCTTGGCCAGTATCTGGAAGCCCAGGGGTGAGAGATGCAGGCCATCTCTGGCAAAGCATCGAGGTCTATCATGTCATTCCAGGGAGACATATACTGAATCCCCTTAGAATGACACCAGAAATGTAGCCAATTGTTGAAATCAATAATTTTCTGCTTGTACTGTGGTATAATCTGGGTGATGGTAGGATGCTACTCAGGGCTAGGGTCATACCCGCCTGGGCTACATAATCCAAGAGCTCATCCATGTGTCTTTTCATGTAGTCCAGAGAGGTACGTCTCAGGTCATTCACACCCACATGTACAATGATCATATTTGTACCCGTTGTTGAGGGACTTGAGTGCGTACATTATGTGGTGGATCCTGGAGCCTGACAGGCAGCTGACTGTTACTTTCTCCTTATTCAAACTAGTGAGTGGGAGATCAGTGTGCCTCACTGTCGAGTCACCTGTGACTAGTGTGTTGGGCATGCTGTTCTGCCTTAGGGGCTTTGATTGAGTGGCACACTGTTTAGGAGAGTTATATGTCTCGTGATTAGTATTGTGTTGTGGTGGTCAAGTGCATTTCTGCCTTGGAGGTCTTTGCTGTTTGGGTAGTGTGGCTTGTGTTTTTATGTGAAGGCAGTGCTGGTGTGTGTTCTGGAGGGCTATCTGTTCCATGTGGTGTGGTGCAAGTGTTGACCTTCTCCTCTTGACCAGCTATTCCGGTCTTGGCTGGAGAGTGTGTGGCTTCCAATTTGGATATGTAAGTGCATCTCTCGCAACTTTAAGTGTTGAGAGGTAAGAGGAGAGGATTGTCAGTGTACATGAGGCAGTTACTACATTGCTCTGGATGCCCAAGTTCACCAGGTTAATAGGAGACAGCACAGGGAACTCACCTTTAGACATGCCTGGAGGGGTGGGCATTAATAAGTACTGGAGCTGTTTCTTTGTAGAACGTTTAGTTCTGGTAGCACTTTTGTGTGCTACAATAATTGCTACAAGAAGTTTGGTAAAGTGCTAGACTGATAAGCTAGTCAAAGTGCAGGAGATGAGAGAACTAGCAGATCTAAGAGAAATTGAACAGCAAACTTTGGCACCGTTCAGAAGCTTACAAACAGGCCTGCACACAGCAAGTCTGTATCTGGACTAGACTAGTTTCAGGAAAGGCGGGAAACAAGAGCAAACGTGGGTTTTTAAACCAGAAAGTTGAAAGAGATGGAAAAACTGACCAAATGGCCAATAAACTACTATTCCTGGGCCAGAAACCACTCCTCTTGTGGTAGATAAGCTAGAAGGTGTCCCTCCAACACAGAAAGGCCTGGGGGCTCAGAAGCTTACAAACAGTCCTGGATACAGCAAGTCTAAATCTAAAAAGCAGCTAAAACAGAACTAAAAACAATATAAGGGCAGTGCAAGCTAGCACACTTGAGTGTGTAGCAGTATTAAAGCAAATACAGTTTAAATAAATGCAATTTATTCAAAATGTATTCTGAACTGAATTCAATTATTGTTATACAACTTTGAACAGTTAAAAGTGCCAAAAAATATACTTATCAGCTGAGAAGCACACCCAGTCAAAACACAGGGAGATTCTAGCAAAGTTTTTTTTTTTTTTTTTGAAAGAAACATATCAGAGCAAAAAGCCTATGAACAATTTTATTGGGGGTTGGCATGGCTAAGGTGTTTACCTCACAGACACGAGAGAAGGCCTGATTCTCACCTTTGAGGGAAGCTCGTTAGCCTTAAAATGGCCCAAAAGGATAGCAAACCTAGAACTTGCCTATGAACCTGGAAGTGTAGAGCCTGTCACAGAAAGAATGAGTACTACGTGCTTTTCAGGTTTGGCATAATGGTTACACTGTTTACATCACAGACAAGTAGTATGGGGTTCAGCTCTCACTGAAGGAAATTGGCTACGCTTAAAACGGCCCACAAGGGCAACTAGCCTAGTACTTATCTACAAACTTAAGAAACCAACAAGCACAAATCTCAGTTAAACAGTGCTAAGTTACGTTAACTGCAAAGTTCACAGCCCAAAGGGTCCAGAAATTTTCATGACTTAAGTGAAAACCTTTTTACAGATATACGCACAGCTCTCAGTGTCTTAACTCCAGAATCTGGGAGGCTTAAAAGTATTAGCAACATTAACTTCAGAAAATGACAGAAAAGGAAAATGTGAATTAACATGCATTTTCTTAAGTAAAAGGATTCTAAAATTCTAATTGGCAAATACCTTTCCTTTCAAAATCACCACTTTTAGGAGAGTTTAGGAGGAACAAAGGAAAATTTGAAGCCAAAATAAGGGATAATTAAGAAGTATGCATTTGTACAAATACTGCTAGAACTAAAGCAACTGAAACATGCATAATTCTCAACCTTTCACCTTCAAAATGTGAAAAACTGACTTTCATAATCAGCCCTTGCAAGTCTCGAACACAGGACCCTGCACACTATAGCTGAAGTGATTTACCACCAAGACATTTCAGATGTTGTGGTACAAATAATGTGGAACAAATGAGCAAAATTCAGCTCATTTACAAACAGCTTAAAATTAAGAAGCTCATTATGATGCCCACCACTGCTACCAATAAGGTGATGGCCACCAATATGGTGACGTCCCCAGGCTTGGCCAGTAATCAAGGAGCCTGAATCCTCACCACTAACACTGGAGAGGGATGTGCACTTGGAATAGAAATGGATACACTCAGTATTTCCATATGCAAACCTCTCTGCATCAAGTACAATTTCCCTTAAGAGCACACAGGGAAAACACAGTCCAGGGTCTGGATCGCTCTGGCTGTCTCCCTCCAGGTCCCCAATAAGACTCCCCACTGGTACAGCTGTAGGATTAGGCCCTCAGCAGAGTGTCCAAGCCAAGACCTCCAGCACCCTCTCTGTGAACCCAGCGCTTCATGTACCTGCCTCAAGTAGCTGACGCACACTAAGATTTAATTTTCACACACACACACACACACACACACACACACACACACACACACACACACACACACACCTGGGAAAGTTTGGCAAAGATGATTATTCACTCTACCAGCTTTGCCCAGGCTATAGGGTAGATTCACTGCCACCAGGCTGTTACTATAATGCTCTTACAAAGGGTATCCAATTATACACTGCAATATTAACACAAATAGGATCATAGGAGGTTACTAGGCTAATGGTCATGGGGCCCATACAAGCCTAGTCAAGAGTTTATCCCCAAAAAAGAAACCTCAGGTCAGCACCTGTCGCCCCTGTCAATGAGGGAGAAAGGAGGAACTCCTGGGACAAATCTGTGGTTTCCCATCCACTCATCAAGGATGCACTTGAAGAGGGTCAGCGACATACTCTGTTTGACATGTATGGGAAGTCAATTCCAGAGACAGGGCAGCCTCTGACAGACAAACCTGTCTCTCCAACAGGTTTTGTTGATGTTGCATATTAGATTTAGGCCTATTGAGGGGGTAATGCGCAAGTAGTTAGACTTATAGATATAGGTTCATAGGTAGGTACTAGGCTATTAGCCCTAGGGCCTATATAAGCCTACCCAAAAAGGTACCCTGACTTTTGCCACCCAAGAAAATTATTTTCCTGTGGCCCTGTCGAGCAGAGCCACAGAAGTGATCCCTGGGGTAAATTTCCTATTTCCCATCCAGTCATCAAGATTTTTCTTAAAGAGTGCTAATGAGGAGCTTTGATAAAGATAGGTAGTTTGTTCCAGAGTATGGGAAGTCTCTGGGACAGGAATCTATCCCTCCAGCATCTCTAGCAGGGCAGGGTCCGATATTACCTTGCTGGCAAGACACAGATCACCTCTGCGCAATCTGTATGATACCGAGTAAAGTGGTAGTGATTTGAGCCTATCTGCATAGGACAGGTGTTGGAAGCGATGGATTCTCTTTGTGAGGTATTTCTGTGGCTTTTCCAGTTGGTGCAGGTGTTTGGAGAGATACATACCAAACGGCATTGTACTCAATTATGGGTCTAATGAGGAAGGAGTACAGAGAGGTTTTTTTTGGATGCAATCCATTTACTTATGAGAGCAACCAAGTAAAAGGCTTTTCTGACCACTGCCACCACATGATGGTCGAATGTGAGATCGTTGTCAACCTGAGTATCAAGGTCTCTCACCACAGGTTGTGTGCTTAGGGGGTTGCCATTGAAGTGGTAATCAGTAGGGGCCGTGTTTTTGCCGAATGGCATAATACATTTTTTTACTTTAACTTAAGGCCATGAATTTGGCACCAGTTATTTGTAGCTGTGAGAACCTCTTGCAGTATGTTAACATCATTTGGAGAGTCAATGACAGCACCCAATTTACAGTCATCCGCAAACTTGGTCAGCCACATGCCCTTTGCCTTTGCAAGGACCTCTGAAAAGTAGATGCCAAACAGCAGGGGTCCCAGGACAGATTTCTGGAAAATACCACTAGTGACAGGTCTGCTGTCGAAGGTGATGGGACCTATTTTGACCTTGTGGGTCCTATCTGTGAGCCAGTTGGCCACCTATCTGATGAGATAGGGATTAACACTGAGTTGTGTTAGCTTTTCAATGATCCTCGAGTGGGGGATTGTGTCAAAGGCCTCGGCCAGGTCATGGTTAGCTGTATGCACTGACTTTCTCTCATCCAGGGTCTTGGTAGCCGTCTCAAAAAAAGTCAACTAGGTTCAATAGGCAAGATTTGCCCCTGACTACTGGGTAGGGTCAAGTGTTTGGAGATTGCCTATGTCCTTTTTTATGCGATCCATAATAATACGCTCCATGGCTTTACAGATCAGACTTGTCAAGCTAATGGGGCGATAGTTTCCTGGGTCAGTAGTGGCACCACCTTTGTGCAAGGGGATGACAATGGCGGTTCTCCACGCAGCTGGAATGAAGCCTGTAATTAGGCTGTGGTTGAACAGAGTGCTCAATGGCGAAGCTAGTTCTTGCTGGAGATCGTGCGGAATACAGCCTGGGATATTATCAGGACCCATGGAAGCTGTGTTTTTTTCCTTGCATAGGGACTTTAACACTTGATCTATGGAGATGTGAGGTGTAGGACAAGTATCAGGGATGTTGACTGGGCCTTTGGGGGGGCAATAAGGGGGTGACATTTGCACTGAACCTATCAGCTAGTAGGTTGGCTAAGTTGGCAGGATCAGTGTAAGTGGTACCACTAAGTACTAATTCGGAACAAACTTGGGCTTTGCCATGGAGGTTCGTAACGTAACTGAAGAAGGACTTGTGGTTTCCCTTTGATTCAGAGGCTAGTTTCAACTCATAATTGGCTTTGGAGTTTTTCACTAGTGATCTAATTTGCTTGTTGAGGTGGACGAGGGAGATTTTCCGATTTAGAATTTGTTCCTTTTTGCTCTTGGACAACAGTTTCTTCCTTTTGTTGTAAAGCCTGTTGACAGAAGATGTCCACCAGACAGGTTTGCGTTTCCTTGAGGAGCAGGTTTTAGTTCTGTTGGATATAGCCGAGTCCATGCAGTTGTACAGGTGCTTGTATACTGCACTGGAGTACTATTCAGCATAGTTGTCTGCATCCTCGGGGGGGGGGGGTGGCATGAAGCTGCTGATACCCTCCCTTAGGAGGGTGTAGTCAGCATTTGAGAAGTTTTTTAGCCTGGTTATGGCTGGAGAGGGGTTGGGTGGAACAGAAACTTCAAATGAGACATACTGATGATCTGATCTCACCAGGGAAGAACATACTATGGGAGTGGTGTAGCGGTCACCCATGTTGGTAAGAACCACATCCAGTATGTTATCTCCCCTTGTGGGGGATGAGACTAGCTGGTCTAGTGAGTTGATGAAGTCAAGGAATCGTTGGCTGAGTGCATTAGTGCAGGAATAGTTCACCCAGTCTATGGTGAGGTAAGTGAAGTCACCAAGGATCAGGGTGTTAGGGGGTACCTTCATGGAGTTAAGTAGGTCAAGGTAGGAGGAATGGGTATCCTGAGACATGGGGGGGTCTATAGCTGGCTCTAACCTGGATGGGTGCCTTCCCAACTCTCAGTTGCACCTGCAGTAATTCCAGTGCGTCATGCTGGTAAACCAGCCTGGAGGTGTGCCTGTCTTTAATGAAGATAGAGACTCCACCACCATTAGTCTTTCCAACCTCATTTTGGGGTCAAAGTGTGGAATGAGGTATGGCCTGGAAAGGCAGAGTGCTCTACGCAGCCCTGAACCAAGTCTCCATGACTGCACAGACATTGGCATCTTCCAGTGTGTGGAGAGCCTCCAGTGAGTGCATTTTAAGATTAAGGCTCCTAGCATTGAACAGCATGACCTTCAATTTTCTTTTTGACAGATCTTTCATGTTGGAAGATTTGTCTTTGGGACACAGCCTAAACAAATGGGGGAGGCAAGAGCCTTGGCCAAGATCCGGAATGCCAGGGGTGACAGATGGAGGCCATCTTCAGAAAAGCATTGAGGCTTGTTAAACATGTCATCCCAGGCAGACAGATACTGGATCCCCTTGGAAAGATACCAGAAACTAAGCCAATTGTTGAAGTCAAATCATTTTTTTTGGTATTGCGGCATCATTCTTGATGAAGGCAGGATGCTGCTCAGGGCCAGGGTCACACCAGCCTGGAGCACATAGTCTGAAAGCTCAATCATGTCTCTCTTCATATAGTCCGGGGAGGTACGTCTCAAGTCATTCACACCAACGTGGACAATGAGAGAGAGTCATACTTGTACCTGTTATGGAGAGACTTAAGTGCGTGCGTGATGTGGCAGATTCGAGCACCTGACAAAGAGCTGACTGTGACGTTCTCCTTGTTGAGCCTGGTGAGGGGGACATCAGTGTGCCTCACTATTGAGTCGCCAATGACTAGTATATATGGTTTATTGTTATGCCTTATGGGCTGCATTGGCTTGCTGTTATGCCTAATGGGCTGTGTTTGAGAGACACTGGTGTGTGGACTGCTGTGTGCGATGTTACTGACATTGTGTGTGGAATGTTTGTGAGTGTGTTTTGGGGGCCTCTGTTTTAGTAAGTTTTTGTTGAGGACCCTTGCATAGGTGGGTGGGTGACTCTGATGTGGGTGGTGTGGTGTTTGTGCTATAAATCTCCTCTGTCAGGAGTACTGAATGTAGTATGAAAGCGCATTGACTCCAGCTTACTGATGTAGATACATCTCTCGCAAGTAGAAGAATTACGTACTAGGAGAAGGGGGATTGTCTGTGAACATGAGGCAGTTGCTACACTGTCTCAGTATGCTCATGTCGACCAGGTTGCCAGGGGAAACTGGTGGGAATTGTCCAGACATAGTGCTCTGAATACTTCGTGGACTTAAGGGAGAGCAGGGTTTGTCCACAAAAACCCTAAATGTAAAAATAACTAGTGTGAAGCACAAGTGCTAAAACCAAAACTAAGATGCTTAGAATAGCATGTAAATTAATCAAGCTACTAACAAGTAGCAACAAGTGAGAATAAGAGCACATACCAATGACAGTAGTTGACCAAGACAGCTATGCCTTCTGGAGTGGCCCACACAGTGTCACCAAATAAATACAAGTACTCCCATTGATTAGATAGTTTATACAAGGACCAGCCACAATAAAAGTTTTAAATACGTTTAAATAATAAATAAGAACATGAAAATATTGAATATATATTTACAGTAAACCACAGAGTTCAAATCACAGAAAATATTAAAGTTAAGATTGATGGACCAACTCGTACAAATAAAGAAAAACACTCTCTAAACTAAGCTTCACTATATTCCTGATTAAAATAATTACTGTTCCTTAGTTACGTTACTACCGCAAGGCAAGATGCTGTGGGTGAGTGCCTCCCTTGTCAGGGTCCCCCAAACAGAATACCCAATACTCTTGAGACTTCTCTTTGTAATATCTAAAATATAATTTCCAAGAGGGCTGGCAGAATGACCTCATCTGGTCACCTGACTCCAAGTTCTCACAGTATTCCCCTTTGAAGCAGAAACTGGAATTCAGCATTGACAGCCACAATACACATCTAAATGTGTATGGCAGTGCCTGGGGCTTCCCCTCTTTTTCAGACCTAGTATATCCATTCCTATTCAGCATTGTGCAGTGCCATTTCAATGGTCCAACAGCTCCTGTACATTTCCCCTACCTTTCCCAATGTAAGCTACCTGGCACATTCAATTCAGCTGCAACAATACACGTACATTTCTTTTCACTCCAGCAGGGTGCACTGTTGATGCATTTTAACACCGTCAACACAAGCAAAGCTCACAAATACATTTTCAGCACAAGCATCTGCACAAAATCAGTTTGATATACCAATGACACACAGTTCCAATACATTTGCGACACAAGCATCCTGTATAAATCAGTTTGATATTCGAAGGACATATCATTCTTTACAAAACTCCAGATGGCTATGCCAAGCACTTGCCCATATCATCACACTCGTATTTTTTAAAAGTTAATTTGGTGACTTAATGTTATTTACATTTGGTATCAATTAAAAAAACGTAACACTGAATGTGTGACAGACCCTTAAAATGCCCATGTTCCTCGCAGTTCCACATTGAAAGAATCAAAATGAGGTGCACTTAAGAAATATGAACATATATATGACAGTCTGTAGAAGTAAACCAACTAAAACACAAGTAACACAGTTCACGGTCCACCATCTGACACTGCAGCACTAAGGATCACTCTTTACAGTGGTGTCAATTATAACAGCACATGCCTGCAATATAATAAGCAGCACTGATAGTAAAGAAAAAGAAATGAACATTTGCAAGCAGGACATGTAAAGAAGAAACTAAAGTGTGCGAACCTGGGAGTTGAGTATGCTGCCCAGATCAACAGAAACAGCACAAATTATGTGATGGGATAGATAGGACAGACATGACAAGAAAAATATGATGGCACCGAATGGTCATAAATGGAATATTAAAGTAGTACATCTTGAATGCAAAATGATGTACAAAATGTGCATATTAACCAATATGAATGAACCTCAGAAGCTCAAACAAATGGATACAGATAAGTAACACAAATCAAAATAACAGGAGAGCTTATAATTAGGAAACAAGAAAAAATGCAAATGGGGATGAACAGCAGCTACAGGTGCAAATGTATGTAGAATTGGTATGCAGCAGGTGGCAAAGATTAGCAAACTGTACAAATTAAAGTACTGTAACATACGTGTTCATGAAGCTGGACACAACAGACCTCTCACCTGTCCCTGATTTTCCTTCATGTTTTTGCCACTTCCCTCATAAAATGCTTGTTTTTTTTTCCTCGATTGACTACTAAAGATTACAGTCAAGTTGTAATATGAGACATTAAAGCTTCATATCCCTCTCAACTGTACAGATTTTCGCAGAATGTCCAGATTTTTGCCTTATATTTTTGGTCCGTTTTCCATAAAAGTGTGGTCATCTGGCAAATTAGTATCAAATCATTAAGGAATAAAGTTGGAAAATAATGATTTGAATTTCAGACTTCATACCATTCAGAAAATTTGTGCTAATGCAAATCTGTAATTCTATCAACTTTGTAATACTGTAAGAGCAATATTTAAACATCGTCCCTATTTTTGGGTCTTCTCACTTTTATTTATGGCTTTGCCCAGATTTTATGCTCTAAGAGGTTGAGAGGTATGCTTCATACCTTAAATGTTTAAAAAGTTGATAACAGCTTTTGTAAGGGAAATAAACTAATATATAAAATTTTCTTTGATTTTGCACCTTTGTCCTCCGATTGTTTTTGGCTCTGTCCAGAATTTTTGAGGAAAGAAGTTAGAGTGGTATGCTGAAGAAAAAAACAACAAAGAAGGGGTGAGCTACAGAACGTGACTGAATGGGTGTGGCACAATGGGGTTAATAACAGAATGAATACTACCCGATTTACATACCGAGACTAAACAGTAGGACTAAAATTTTCATGACTAAGAATAGAAACAGAATGCACACGTTAAGAACACACAATCTACTAAAGTAAGCATGAAGGTGGCATTATGACGGAAAAAGAAAAAACTGAACAAGAAGAATGTGTATCTCCAAGTAAGATGCACTACATAAATCTGAATGTCACTTGGATGGGCGGAGCCTGCAGAAGTACAGTAAAGATAATGGCACAGAAGCGTGCAGAGATTGGCAATACATTCCAGTAGGGTTTACGATTTAAAAATAAAATCTCAGACATTTAACCACAGTGGCTGAGCTAGGAGGAATTACAAAATCATCTAAAAGAGGAGCACTGCTAACAGCTGTACAAAAAATAAAATACTTACATGACATCCTTTCAGCTACCAAAAGAAATAAGCCAAAACTCGTCCTAAAAAGCAAACTTGCAGAAGATCGTCCCATTTTATGCTGCTTATTCCCACGTAACACATAAAAAGTAATACTGTACTCAAAACATTCCCATACTCAAACTTCCCCTAGTTACAGTAGGTCCCGGACCGCTATTTTTTCAACTGTGCTCTCTCGCGCCGTCATCTCTGCAGCCAATCCCAATAGACGTTACGCGTGATGTCAAAAAGTTGGTGTTGGCCTTATAAAACGATAATAACATTACCAAAACTTTGTGGATTGTAGCGGTTCGTTAATAACTTTGAAATTGTTTTCCCAATGTTGTAGTAGCTGACGTGACCACTTAATTTACTGTTTGAGCCTTTTGTATCTGATTATTTTCTTTACATGGTTGTTTCACGTATGCTGGTCCATAGCTTTGTAATCTTCTCCAATCATAGTTGTCAATCAAATATGTGAACACTTACTGTCCCTATTCCATTCTAATTATTTCTTTGCGCGTCTCGGGGCTACTTCTCTTAAATATAACCCTTAGTTGTGTAGAGGTTATTTATTAGTTGTTAGGTAGAAAAAGTTGCAGCTAAACTGTATCGGTGCTTAGGACTTATGCCCTTTACAAATTGTGAGTAAAAAATATATTAAAAATATGGGCTCTAAAATGGCCAGCTTTCTAACTCCAAAAGGTAATACATTACCTCATCAAGCAGATGAATGCTGTGAGAGTTGATTATTTATGCGAATACAGGGGGCATGCAGTCTGGTTAAAGTTATTCATCAATTTACCAGGACGTGCAATTTGTGCAAACCTCCCATGAACAGGTTTTGGTTGGGGAAGAAAGTTACAGTTCACAAGATTCCGCAGGTCTGATAATTGCTTACCTGGCTCTAATGAAAACACCAGCAAATAATCCCAGTTCTGATGAAACCGTAATATGTGAACAGTACCTAATCAACCCTGGCATTCAGAAACAAACAACACGTCGTGGTAGGCAAAATTGTTGCATGGCAGTCATTGAAATGCATGGTGGGTGGTGATTCAGAGGCATAGCTCTCAACCTCTTAGCACAAAAAATCTGAACAAAGGCAAAATAATGTGGAGACAAAGCCCCTCCCCAAATAGGGACAAATGCTAAATATTGCTCTTATAAACTTAGAAAGTTGCTAGAATAAAAGGTATTGTATTAACATGTATTTCCCAAAGGATATGAAGTCTGAAACTGAATTGCCTGTCATTATTTACTGAATTCAATCCTCAATGATTTGCCACTAAAATCCAGAAAACCACAAATTTTATGAGGAACAGACCAAAAGTATGAGGCAAAAATCTGGACAGTTGAAAAGTATGAAGATACCACAACCAGCATAGTATGAAAATGTACATATAGTGACATGAAATGAGCAACATTATTAAAAAGAGGGTCATGGCAAACAAAGATAAACCATATAGCGGCTTGATTCAGAAATATAAACATTTTGCATGGCTAGATACAGTCACTGGAATTGCTGTCTGCAGTAAAGTCCCAGCATTCTGAGATATAGAATGTTTTTATTTTGCAGTTTTGTGGATTTTAGCATGATCATTACACTAATGAGCCTATCTGGAGTGAATCTCTTTGACTCATACTTTTATTAAATGTTACAAGGTTCATTTCACATAGTGTACTTACATGAGTACCTGCAAAGTACAATGCACTTGTGTGGGTGTGTCAGTGACCCCAGAAGTGTAAATATGGCCTGTAGAGGCATATAGATATAGAATTAAACATATTAACTCTGCTGTTGTGACACTTACATGCTAAAGTTTGCACGCCAATTCCATACTACCACACATATCCACACTATACTGCAGTGACACAACAATATGTCACACAAGCCAAGGACTTGCTGCTGCACAGTATGTGTATGCAGCAGCAATGTGCATGGGTATGAGACAGCTACTACATTCCTCTGGACTGTGATCTGACAAATGGCAATGGCTTCAGAAGGCACTGAGGGTGGCAGGACCTCCAGGTGGTGCCCTAAGGAGTCAAAACTATTTCTGTACTTTTATGTACAAAGACCACCAGGAACACCTGCTGGGGGATTCCTGTGAGGGATTATAAAGTGGATACCTGGTACAGCCTTGCCAGGACAGTGATTGCTACTGCTGGAGTCAATCACACTGATGAGCAGAACTAGATCTACTACAGGGACCTCAAGAGGTACTACCTCAGTCTTCTACACCAATGGGAAGAAGAGGTCAAAAAGAGGGCTCATGAGATGTATAATAATTATGCATACCAGGTCATTTTTACAGTACTTTGCACAGAGGTGCAGGGGCCCTGGCAAGACATATAATTTGTGATGCTTCTTTTTGATACTGTTTTTCTCTGGCTCCTCTTTTAAGGATGCGTGGAGCATCTCCTCAGCAGCAAGGCTAAGTAAGATTGCTGTCACACTGTAAGCAGCTATTGGATATCATAACAGTAGTATATTCGATAATGTTATAATTGTGTGGAGATAACTGTAACACGCATATGCACCAGTACATACTGCTGGACATATCCCCTCTGTTTCTGCTGACATGATACTCAGCATGTATACAGGACATGTTAGTGATGCTACACATTCATGGTTGCAAATATGTGTCTGGCATGGTATGTCATTATAGCATGCCCACTACAACACAGTGTCAGACATCCAAGCTGTTGGCCCACTGCCACCCTGTGGGCATTGCCGTAGTCAGGCAGTTCTACAGCAAGCAAACTACACACCTGCCCATTATGCCATGTATCACTCAAATACATGTAAATATGTGAGCCAGTTATAACTGGCATACCCATGGCATTTTGACATTATGACTACTCTTCTGTACTACATATCAGCATAAAATATGTTAACTACCCACCATATGAGGACAGTTGTCTATGTTAAAAACACTGTCCTGCCTGTGGTGCAACCCATTGGCACTATGAACATCTTGGCCTCCACAGTTTGTTTCACTGTCGATATACACACCACCTATCTTTGTCTCTGTTCAGCACGTACCCATATGGAAGCATACACACCTTCAATGACCTTTGAGGCACACCAGCATATTATGGACAGTAATGTTTCACAAAACCCCCTAAAGCCAGTGTTAATTTGTAACTGCAACCTTGCACGCACATTTCCCATTAGGGGCATATCACATCCTATGCCACGTATCATGTCTACTGGTGTCAGTGCATTCCATAGCAGATGTACCTGTATGCCTGATAGTCTCTCTTTCTTGCTATTTGTAATCTATTTCATTTGACCGACAACAAGAATACCTAAAAAAAAACATAAGATAGAAATAGGAAAACATGTTCATTTTTCGATACACAAACCCTACCAAACCATTCAAACTAAATTTGTTTGAATACTTGCAGTGTTACAGAAAGGCTTTTCCAAGCTACAGTATATAGTTAGGGTCAGGGTCAAGTTTAAGGTGCCACCCTGCTCCTTCTCAGTAATGCATAATAACCCTAACTCTACCCCTGCTTCTTACCCTAACCATACACCTTCATTTAGAAAAATGCTTTCTGTAACACTACTACTACTACTACTACTACTACTACTACAACACAAGACAACTCAGACACTAGCCATGCAAACATATGCACACACTCAAAACCCAAAATCTGTTCCCTAACCAAACACTCACTCTAACCACAACCCACAAACAATTGCACATACACTAAACATAACCCTTCCTCTAACTTTAATAAACGCACACAGTCACTCGTGCAGTAAACGTACCCCCTTACTTTAACCCTAACCAAGCACATTCAAACAAACAATCCCACCTAAGTGACTTACATTTACCTTTGTCAACTAAAGACAAATTCGACTAAAATGAGGATCATTCATTCTAGTCGCACAAATTACTATATGTATATATACATATGTGTGTGTGTGTGTGTGTGTGTGTGTGTATATATATATATATATATATATATATATATATATATATATAAAAATAAAAATGTAAATGTTCGTTTGTTCAAAATCTTAAATCTCCGAAAGTTCTTCACTGATTGCTTTGAAATTTTCACACAATGTTGCATTCGAATACGCGCGTGTTTTTATATACCTACTATTATATAGATGTCACACATTGCATTCGAATATGCACGTGTTTTTATATACCTACTATGGATTCTATATATTTGTATAAAAATATGCAATTTTATATGTTTTTGTTATAACTTTCTTTCTTCTTTTTCAGTGCAATCGATCTGCTTTAGTTCATCCAAATAATGCCTCACAGAAGATAAAACTTAGGTCGTCTTACTCGTGGAGCGGAAGCAGTGCGACAAGTAATTGCAGATCAAACTGAGGAAGAACAGGCATTAGCAAACGAGCGAAACAGACAAAGAATGGCCCAAATACGTGCCGAGGAAGCAGCAGAGCAACGTGCAGCCAGACTTGAGGATGCACGGTTGCAAGCACGGCGATCACGTTCTGCAGCTTCAAATCTGCTTTGTTCTCAACAGAATGAACATGACAGGCTGAGAGTGGCTGAAAGACGTCAACGAGAAACAGCAGATGAGAGTCAAACATGACTCCGTGCTCAGCAATCATGCGATTACAATCGCCTTGCATTCTGGTACAACCCAGCTGATGATTATAGTTTGAGCCAGCATGTTTTCATCTGCACTATGACTGAAGTGTGTCCTTATTGCAAGGCTCTGAAATTTAATGGAGAAACGAAAGGAATGTGTTGCGCTGCCGGAAAAATTAAACTGCCTCAACTTGGAGAACCGCCAGAGCCATTAAAAACTTTGCTTGCCGGATATGCCGCCGAATCAAAGCATTTCCTATCTAACATCAGGAAATACAACTCATGCTTCCAAATGACGTCATTCGGCGCAGAAATCGTAACAGCTCAATTCATGCCAACTTTCAAAGTGAAAGGACAAATTTATCATAAAGCCAGCTCCCTGCTTCCGTTCTCAGATGGTCAACATAAATTCTTACAAATGTATTTCATCGGTGATGGCAATGGTGAATTGAATGCACGCTGCGAAATTTCTACCAGCATACAAAGGTCCATCATTTCCCAACTGCAAGAGCTTCTTCACGAAAAAAACAATTTAATGCGTTTGTTCAAAACAGCAATTGACATGATGCCATCTGATACACACAAGATTGTTATTCATGCTGACAAAACGCCTGCTGGAGAACATGTGCGAAGATTCAATGCTCTAACTATAGACGAAGTGGCAATTGTTATAGTCAGAGATCAATTCCAACCTAGAGATATTGTTCTTCATCAGAGAAACGATCAATTGACAACAGTTGCAGAAACTCATCGATGCTACGATGCCCTGCAATATCCAATCATTTTCTGGGATGGTGCCGATGGATATCACTTCAACGTTAAGATGATAAATCCAGTCAGTGGTGAAGAAACAAATATGAAATGCAGTGCAATGAACTATTATTCATACCGATTAATGATTTGAGAGAATGAAGACAATCACATTTTGAAATGCCGTCAATTGTTTCACCAATACATCGTAGATATGTATGCAAAAATCGAAACAGAACATTTGATATTCATCCGTTTGAATCAGGCCAAGCTTCGCTTTGAAGAATACGTTCATTTGCGAGATGCAGTTGTAAATGATGGTAATACAACTAACGTTGGAAGACTAACGATTTTGCCATCTTCATATACAGGCAGTCGACGTCATATGCATGAGTACGCTCAAGATGCAATTGCGTATGTTTGTCACTATGGGCGTCCAGAACTATTCATTACATTCACATGCAGTCCAGCATGGAACGATATACAACAGCTCTTACTTCCTGGGCAATCAACGGTGGATAGGCATGACATCGCAGCATGTGTTTTCAGACAGAAGCTGAAATCTCTGATGGATTTCATGGTAAAACATGAAGTGTTTGGCTCTGTGCACTGCTGGATGTACTCAGTGGAATGGCAAAAGAGAGGATTGCCACACGCACATATACTAATCTGGCTCTATAACAAAATCACTTCAAACAAAATTGACGATGTAATATGCGCTGAAATACCCGATGCCGACGTCGATAAGGATTTGCATGAAGTTGTGATGAAAAATATGATACATTGTCCTTGCGGTACACTGAATCCAAATTCACCATGCATGATAGACGGAAAATGCTCTAAGCGATATCCTCGAGCATTAGTATCCAACACAGTTACAGGAAACAATGGATATCCTTTATACAGAAGAAGATCAGCAGAAGATGGCAGTAAATTAGCAACCATACAAATGCGAAATGGTAACATCGAAGTAGATAACCGGTGGGTTGTTCCATATTTGCCTTTGCTATCAAAAACATACAAAGCGCACATAAACGTGGAATACTGTAACTCCGTTAAATCGATCAAATACATTTGTAAGTATGTGAATAAAGGCAGTGACATGGCAGTTTTTGGCGTGCAACCAGAAAGAAGTGATAGGAATGCGGTCATACATATCGATGAAATCGCACAGTATCAGGCTGGAAGATACATAAGCAGCAATGAAGCTGTATGGCGAATTCTTTCATTTTCCATACATGAATGAAGTCTAGCTGTTGTTCACTTAGCAGTACATCTAGAAAAAGGACAACACATTTATTTCACAGCTGCAAATGTGCAACAAATAGCCCTGAATCCACCGGCTACAACGTTAACTGCTTTCTTCACGTTATGTCAAAATGATGTGTTTGCGAAAACACTGCTATATTCGGAAGTGCCTACGTATTACACATGGAATGCGAGTAGAAAATCATTTGAATGACGCAAACGAGGAGAGTGAGTCGACGGACAACCTGGCATATTCAAAGAAACTACGATAGGCAGACTGTACACTGTGCATCCCAATCAAGATGAATGCTTCTTTCTTCTCATGCTGTTGGTAAATGTGCCCGGTCCAACGTCTTTCCAGCAATTGAGAATTGTCAACGGCGTTACACATGCCACTTTCCGCAATGCATGTCAAGCTCTGAATTTATTGGAGAACGACCGACACTGGGATGTATGCATTAATGACGCGTGCAATACGTCACATCCAAATCAAATTCGTGCATTATTTGCAATCATTTTGCCTGTCTGCTCTCCTTCATCTCCAACAGAGTTATGGGAGAAATATAAATCGCACATGGCTGAAGATATTTTCCATCGAATACGCAAGGAAAATTCAAATATGAACATGGATTTCACAGCAGAAATCTACAACGAAGCGTTGATAATGATTGAAGATTTGTGCTTACAAATCGCGAACAAAGTTCTCAATCAATTGGGAATGCCATCACTGAATCGATCTGCTGCTGCTTCATTCGATGTAGAATTGTGTCGTGAACAAAATTACAACACGGGTGATCTTTTGTCGTATGTGCAATCAAATATTCCTAAGCTAACGCTTGAGCAAAAAGGCATTTACGATCAAATAATGCAAACTGTCAATAACGGGGTTGGAGAAATCTTCTTCTTAGATGCGCCAGGAGGAACTGGTAAACTGTTCCTAATTACATTGATTCTGGCAGCAATTTGATCCCGAAATGGCATAGCCTTAGCTCTTGCATCATCCAGAATAGCTGCGACATTGCTACCAGGTGGAAGAACTGCTCATTCCACTTTGAAATTGCCATTGAACATGCAATTCATTGAAACTCCCACGTGCAACATTTCCAAAGCATCCGGCATGGGAAAAGTATTGCAGAAATGCAAACTTATTGTTTGGGATGAATGCACAATGGCGCACAAAAAATCGCTCGAGGCTCTTGATCGATCATTGCAAGATTTGCGTGGAAACATTAGACCATTTGGGAACACATTAATATTGCTTGCAGGAGATTTCAGGCAAACATTACCTGTACTTCCTCGATCGACACCAGCGGACGAAATAAATGCTTGCCTGAAATACTCTACTTTGTGGTGACACATAAAGACATCAAAATTAACTACAAATATGCATGTCCAGCTGCAAAACGATCAATCAGCTGAGATATTCTCACATCAATTGCTGGAAATTGGGAACGGAAAGGTGCCGGTTGATCTGATCTCAGGACGAATTTCATTGCCTCATAACTTCTGCAATTTAGTGACGTCAAAAGAAGAATCGGTTGAAAAAGTATTTCCCAATATTCCAACAAATTATAAGAATCACGATTGGCTGACTGAACGAGCTATTCTTGCAGCCAAGAACAAAGACGTCTATGAACTTAACAATATTATTCAGTCTAACATTCAAAGCGAGGCAGTCACAAACAAGTCCGTCGACACTGTTGTGGAAGCAGATGAAGAGGTTAATTATCCAACAGAATTTTTGAATTCACTCGATCTGCCAGGAATGTCACCGCACGTACTGCAATTGAAAATTGGCGTGCTAATTATCATGTTGCGAAATATCAACCAGCCAAAGCTTTGCAACGGCACGCGGCTTGCAGTAAAAAAAATTAATGAGCAACATCATAGAAGCAACAATCTTGACAGGACCTTTCAAAGGTGAAGATGTCCTCATTCCTCGCATTCCTATGATTCCAACTGATATGCCATTTCAATTTAAGAGATTGCAATTCCCAATTCGATTGGCGTTTGCAATCACCATCAACAAAGCTCAGGGCCAATCTTTAGAATTGTGCGGTTTAGATCTACACATGGATTGCTTCTCACATGGACAATTATATGTTGTGTGTTCTAGAGTCGGAAAACCAGACAATCTCTATATCTGCACAGACAACGGAACAACAAAAAATATTGTATACCCACAAGCATTGTGAAATTAAACATATTAGAAACATGCACTTTGTCTTTTCTTTCTTTTCCATTTAACCAGACTGAGCCACAGTAACGCGTGGCCGGGTACAGCTAGTATATGTATATATATATATATATATATATATATATATATATATGTTTTTTGTGCTGAAGGGAATGATGATGCATTTCTTTGCATTCAGTTTGAGACTGTGACTAATACACCAGTCGTTGGTCTGTGCAAGACCATCCTGGAGTATACTGACATCATTTGTAGATTCAATGATTGCACCTAGTTTGCAGTTGTCTGCAAACCTGGTCAGCCACAGCTCTTTAGTTTTGACCTGAACTTCTGAGAAGTATATAGCAAACTGTAGGGGTCCCACGCTGATCCCTATGGCACCCCACTGGTAACAGGTCTGCTGGTTGATTTGGAGTCTCCCAATTTGATAGTGTGTGTGTCCGGTTTGTGAGCCAGTTGGCAACCCATCTTACAACAAAGAGGTTCAGGTTTACATTCAGTTTGCTAAGTTTATCGGTAATGCCTGAATGTGGGATTGTGTCGAACGCCTTTGCCAAGTCTAGGTATGCTGTGTGCACAGATTTGTTCTCATCAATGGCCTTGAGGCAGTGTATCAATTGCCTCATGTACACAGACAACCTTCTACTAATAACACAGTCTAGTACAGAGTGAGAGAGATGTATTTACACCAAGAATATAGAATCCATTCTCTCTCTCACTCAAAACAGTAACATGGAGAAGGTTGTTAACTCACCCACCACTACATATTCACATAGTACCACACTCATACACGTAACACTACTCATACACATACCACTACTCATGCACATCAAACATGTAAATGCACTTACATGGAAGTTCTATCAAAAAACTTACTGAAACACCAGAGACCTCCAAATCACAAGTATGCTACATCTAACACAGTCTCCACAGCACCCATAACACATAGCAACACCAGTGTCTCGTCCACTAAACCCGTAAGGCGTAACATTCAAAAACCAAGTTTTCTTGTCGTTGGAGACTCATTGGTCCTTTTGAATTTTGTTAAGAGTTTTTTCAGGTTTTAGCTTCTGGCATTTAGGCCCTGCATCTGAGCAGGTTTCTGTTTGTTTGCACTGAGCTAAACTGAGGTGGGCTACCAGCGACAACTCTGAGCTGAGATACCAGTTGACTAGTTCCTAAAACTAAATAACTGTAAAAGCCTTTGTATCATAGTCCTATACATCCCCCCAGGCATTAATATTCCTATACTAGAAGATATTCTTGCCTGCACAACTAATAATATTAAAAATGAAACTATCATCTTAGGAGATGTTAACATTAACTGGCTTGATATCTCTAATCAGCACTCTTCCACCAACATTAACCTATACAACTCTACCCAGCTAATTACCAATATAATTAGACCCAGCAATAAAAACAAAAGAGGCTCAGTCCTGGATTGGATCCTGGTTTTTAGGCCTAACAAAATCTCCTCCTCTGGCACACTACCAAATAGTATTAGTGACCACTTACCAGCCTTTATAGTACGTACAACTACCTTAGTACTAAGTAAACACCAATTTAAGCAAACCAGAGATTTATCTCACCTCTGCCCTATCACTTTTAATGAAATCTTACAAAGTATCATCTGGGCAGCATTAAAATCTCTTCTTCTCAATGATGCTGTTGCATTCTTCATTTCAACATTTCTTAGGATCTTAAATAGTTTAGCTCCACTCCATCTAAAAAGAGTAAAGACTAATCATGCCTGATGGCTTACCAAACCCACAAAGCAAATCATGACGGCAAGGGACAAGCTTGGAAAGCTTGGCAAAAAAATAAAAATCCTTCTGACCTCATTCAGTACAAACAGCTATGCAATCAGGTAAAATGGCCAGTCATTAAAAATAAAAAAGCACACTTTCAAAGTCTTCAAGACCAACATAAACAAAACCCAAAGAAATTTTGGGGTGCAATCAATTCTCTGCTTCATCCAGGCTCAAATAACAATCCTTGCCGTAATCCGGATAAAACACCCACTGAGATAGCCTCACTCTTTAACTCATATTTTATTGACGTCATAGCTAAGCTCACCACCACCTTCCCACAAACAAACCCAACCCAGTATGTACTGGTGCATATGGGTGTTACAGTTATCTCCACACAATTATAACATTATCTAATATACTACTGTTATGATATCCAATAGCTGCTTATAGTGTGACGGCAATCTTACTTAGCCTTGCTGCTGAGGAGATGCTCCACACAAAGAGGTGCCAGAGAAAAACAGTATCAAAAAGAAGCATCACAAATTATATGTCTTGCCAGGGCCCCTGCACCTCTGTGCAAAGGACTACAAAAATGACCTGGTATGCATCATTTTTATACATCTCAGGAGCCCTCTTTTTGACCTCTTCTTCCCACTGGTGTAGAAGACTGAGGTAGTACCTCTTGAGGTCCCTGTAGTAGATCTAGTACTGCTCATCAGTGTGATTGACTCCTCAAGAGTATTCACACTCCTCGACTTCCTCTCTATCTAGTTTTTCCTTCTCACCTATACTAACCTCCAATATAGAAAACTCAAACCTTGTACTAAAGCACCAAACAACTTACCTGCAGAGCTCCCACAACTATCTGCAAGCTCCATTGCCTACCCCATCAGCATACTCCTTAATAGACCATTTCAGGAGTTCCTTGTACTACATATCTGGAAAAAAGCAAATGTTCTTCCACTTCATAAAGGCGGAAACAACTCTGACATCTCCACTTTCTGACCCATCACTAGTCTCTCTCCCATCTCCAAAATATTAGAAAAATGTGTTCACATTCAACTTCTTAATCATCTGGTTAAAAAGAAATTCTTTCTCCCACTCAGCACGGTTTCAGGCCAGGTCATAGTACTTGCATAGCTCTCATTTCCTTTATGGATACAATAAATAGGGCCCACGATGCTGGTTACATTGTCTCCTCACTCTTTCTTGACCTCTTGAAGACTTTTGATATGGTATCCCATCTCCTTCTTCTCACCAAACTCTCCAACTTAGGTATCTCATCCCCAACCCTAAACTGGTTCTCAAACTATCTCACCAATAGGTAACAATCCACCAAATGGCAACATTCCTTCTCACCTTTCCTTAACACAACTACAGGTATACCCCAAGAATCCATATTGAGCCCCCTCCTATTTATTATATTCATTAACAACTTCCATACCACTCTTACTCAAGGCTCAGTCATCCAATATGCAGATGATTCTACAAGCATCAGCACTGCAAAATCTACATCTGAGTTACAACTTCTTACCCAAAATGCCTTACCATCAACCGAAACTTGGATGTCACATAACCGTCTCACTCTGAACACCAATAAAACTAAACTCCTAATATTTACCCCCTAAAAAATACCCCCTTAACAAGAATGAATTCTCTGTCCACTCTCAAAACAACACTATCACATAAGTTGTTCCAAGTACTAAATTGCTAGATGTCATCATAGATGAAAACCTAACATTTGACCTCCATATTCACAGCAACATAGAAAACATATTGAAAATTGGGTATCCTCTATAGACACAACTATTTCCTTAACCTCACTGCAAAAAAGGCTCTAGCCTCATCATTTCTGCTACCATCTCTATTAAGTGGTGCCCCTATCCTTACCAATATCCAGTCCTCTCTGAAAACTAAACCTGACTCATGCTACAATAAGTTTGCTAAATTTGTAACAAATGCAAATTTTTCATCCCAGTACTGTTCATCGCTACATCATCTAAACTGGCTTGAACTTCCACATTATCGTACTTATCTACAATTAACTACTGCACATAAATTTATATATAAACCATCAATCTGCCCTTCTCTTTCTTCCTTATTGGCTATATGTCACCCAAACAGTCCTCTTAGATCTGAAAACGAACTGTTGCTCAAAGAAGAAAAAAGAAATGCCTCAGCTGGTCAGATACTGTACTCTTTTACTGTCTCAAAACTGTGGAATACCCTCCCACCTTCAATCAGAACCATCAGCAATCCTGCTCTCTTTATGAAGGCCCTCAGACAATACCTCTCCTCTCTCTGGCTATGCACGTGTGCTAATATAATACTCTCCAAAATCTAACTCCTTCGGCTATAACCCCATACCTTATTCCATCTCTGCATTTGTATAACTTTTCCATCTCTCACTTACCATATATATATATATATATATATATATATATATATATACACGCACACAAGCACCCACACACACACACACACACACATATATATATATGTATATAATATACACACACACTCGCACACACTTCTATGACCCCTGAAAACCATATAAGATTTTTTAATATTATTGAAAAACTCCCTATAAGCAGGCAGTCTGTCATCCTGTGAGACTTTAACTACCAGTGATAAACTGAGGTACCTATATCACCAATGTAGGATTTGCACAAAAATTCTTAGACTACATAAACTAGAACTCCATAGATCAAATTAAGGAAACCACTAGAGGATAGAATATTATTGACCATATCCTCACAAACCTAACATCTGCATGTTCTGTCCACTTGGTATTCTCTTCACTGATTAAGTCTGATCACAAAAGAATAACTTTCTCCATCAAAATCTCCAAACCTACAGATGCAAACATCACAAAATCCAAGGATTTCAAGTGTACAAATCTAAAATTCTATGATGAGGTCTTCAAATTTGAATATAGTAGTACTACCCAAAATGTCAATGCTGCAGAGTTATACTGACAAATTCTACTTGCAACTGGGTAAATTTATTAACATGGATGTCTCAACTAAATCCAAACAAAAGGGAAAGTTTAAAAGCAAACCATTGTGGTGGCCCCCTATCATTAACAAACTGTAAAATAAAAGAACAAAACTTCTTAACGTATATAGCAAAACAAATGACCCTGAAATTCAGAAAACACCATACAGTTAGCCGAAATAGATGGGGTAGTGTGTGAAACAGAGTCAGATGACCAGATGTGATGTCATTATGTAATTCGTCACTAAAATGATGCTTTAATACTAGGTGAGACTGAAGTCTCAGGGCAGTCTATTTTTGGAACCTGACCTGGGAGGACCCCTCACCTACTTCATCTTACCCAGGGAATAGTAATTCTTTAGATCAGTCAGGAAAATATAGTCAGATTAGTTAAGTACTGTGTTTCTGTATCTGTGTGAATCTATTCATTTGTGTTATTTTAATATTTCCCATGACTGAAACTCTTGTGTTTATTGTAAATAAATATTTAGTATTTTCATGTTCTTTTATTTATTATTGAATATATTTACATTTTTTCATTGTAGCTGGTGCTTTAGAGAATATTTTAACCTTTGAGAGTACTCATATCTATTTGGTGACTCTGTGGCCACTCCTGAAAGCCTTACCAAACTGGTCAAAACACTACCATTTGTACTAATATTAATTTCACTCAGTATAATTGGGTACCCTTGTAAGACCCTTAGAGTAGCTGGCTTTAGAGTGTCTGGTGGCAGTAACTATCATATAGTCTGGGCAGAAGGGGCATAGCTAGTAAATCTATGCCAGCCTTTCCCAGGTGTGTGTATGTATGTGAAATTCAAATCTCAAGGAGTGTGTGTGTCAGCTGCTTGCAGCAGGGACATGAAGCATGGGTTTCATAGAGAGAGAGTGATGGAGGACTTGGACTTGGACATTCAGCTGAGGACTCAGCTCTATAGCTGTGCCAGTTCAGAGTCTTGCTGGGGACCTGGAGGGAGACAGAGAGAGAAACCCAGACCCTGGACTGAGTGTGTTCCCTTTGTGCTGTTAAGGGAATTGTACTTAATGTAGAGAGCTGCATCTGGAAATATCAGGTGTATCCATGTTTGTTCCAAGTGAATGTCCCTCTCCAGTATCAGTGGTGAGGATTCAGGTTCCTTGATTACTGGCTCAGAGAGGGGACGTCACAACATGTCAAGAAAATATAAGTGAGTTATGATGGAAGGACCTGATCATAATTCCTTGTAGTACATAGAATATTAACTGATCCAATATATTATTAGTTATAAGTTTATACTTCAGTGGATTTTGCAGCTTTGAAAATAATAAAACATTTGTCACTGCCAGATAGATAGCACCCAGAAGCTAAGTGTGAATGGATTTCAATAATATTAGACACTTTTTTGTGTGTGACAGCTTTTAAAGATGTTATGTGGTAGATGCACTGGTCACTCATGCTATAGTGCATCACTGAAGCTTAAAGCACTGAGAGTTGCTTAACAAAGTTATCTTTTTCCATAATTCACAGTTATTATAGTATTACATAATGTAGTAATACTACTACTACTACTACTACTACTACTACTACTACTGCTACTACTACTACTACTGCTACTAAAAATAATAGTGTTGCTGCTTAAGATGTGTGTTTATGCCTGTTCTTATATTTCTGATGGAGCTACACCATGAAGCAGGTTTATAAAATTTATGGAGGGGCTGTCGTTGCGGTGGTCATCGCCAAAGGTCACATGTGATTAAAATTCAAGATCCCCTTCATTAAAGAAGAAAGGTTAGTACACTTACAGCAAAATCTACAGTATTTGTTGAGCAAGGTTATCTTAATTTTGAAAGCCTGCCTTGTCTGCTTGATGCCTTCCCTATCTCTTAAGAAGATTATTAATTTAATTCTGTATACTACCTGATCCCCCTTGTACATGTATCATGTCATTGATCAGGGTTACTTTTTTGCATTCTTCATCAGTTTAAAATTTCCCACAAGTCTGGTTTCAAATGCGCATTAAGAGCTTTGGTTAAATGACTTTCTCAGAATATAAAGCATGTCATTGGATGTGCTTGTAATCAGAATGTGCAGACGCATCTTTACATGCAAGTTGCTACCTTACCTATTAAACTCTTCTGGTTACCATTACAACACGGAGGATTATGATTAGGTCACCAGTTATAACAAGCTTGTTATGTACTGGAGAAATGGATTGCAGTAAATTCACAAACTTTCACTATAATAAGCTCATTATTGTGAGGTTTGTACATCAGAAAGTAATAACAAGGTTATCTTTTCCACAATTCCAGAACACAATCAGCATGGTTCGTATATTACATGCTAGTTATGGATCAGCTACATCACCAACAGTTATGTAGTAAAACAAAGCACATAAAAACCCTAATCCAGCATACTTGTAAATTATTTGTTTCCTTAAATCATTCAGCATTCCTTTAGAATTAAAAAAGGGTAAGCTATTCACTTCTGCATTTTGGTACACATATGCATACTCATATATGTAGTATTATGGCTGTTTTAGTGTTGCTTGTTCTATTATATGGTGGACTTTGCTCAAGAATACTGCAACAGTTGTTAAACTACTAGGCCATTTTTATATTGACTGGTACAAAGAATATCTGCCCTTTAACTTATTTACTGTATACTTTCTGAAACTACTATACTGTAGCTGTTACTCAGAAGGTCTGATGTATGATATCTTGATGTTGAAATTGTTTTGCAAATTATGATAGACTGTAGAGTACTTTATACTTTATTAATAATGTCAGCTGGTTATATAAAATGTAAGAATATAAACTGGTTAGCATTTATTAACCCAGACCTGCAAAGTGCTTCTACAACAGCAAGGTTCTTTTGATCTGTAGCTGTAATGCTTATATTGTATTTAGTCTGCATTTTCCAATAAAGCTTCTGTTAAGGGTAGTGTTTAGTGGTGGGATTAACTCTTTTTTATTTCTGTAGCATTGGATTTTGCCTGCTGCTAAGGGTCTATTCATTACTTGCTGTTTTGGTGTGCTTTTTCACCTGGTCCCCATGTGCTTGCTGATCCTGTCTGTCCCTACCACCTTTAATCTCATCCATTCATTTCACATTACTAGACAAGAACCAGTCATCATAAAAACCATCATCAAGGCAGAAGATTTTTCATTGTATTCCCCTATATGCACTATGGCTAATGTACACATGGGGCCTGTCATGCCTTCCTGTATACATGGATGCCTCTACACACATACAGTAAATGTTACTGCACAAATGCAACTGGGCAAAGCAAAGCAAGTCCTGAGACCATGAACTGCAGGCTGTACATTTCTTCTAATACTGGCACTGCAGAGAAAAGGATGGTTTCCATTATGGTGTTTGAGGAAAATTTGCTTGGGTTGTGTTAGCTAGAAAATAGATACTCTATTTTCCTTTTTGAGTTTACTTGGTGTATAATAACACCAGTAATAGTGTTGAGAGACAGCAACGAAGAAGTAAAGTCCAACACTAAAAATGTCTAAGGAATGCAGCCGCACACAGCTATAATACAGCCTGCGATTTATTACAAAGAAACGGGCAAAGTACAAACAACTATAACAAAATAACGGATTTAGCGCTTTCTTCCACCTGAAGTGTGGATTTCATCAGAATCAACAACACAAATCTCTTGAACTAATTTATCAGTTTTATGGCGCCAAAAATTCAGACTCATTGGAAGAAAGCGCTAAATCCGTTATTTTGTTATAGTTGTTTGTACTTTGCCTGTTTCTTTGTAATAAATCGCAGGCTGTATTATAGCTGTGTGCGGCTGCATTCCTTAGACATTTTTAGTGTTGGACTTTACTTGGTGTATGTTGTACTGATGTTTGTACAATCAAAACTCACATATGCTTCTTACCCTAATACTGTAGCTTTCAAAGAAAGAAGGACATATTTTATTATTTTTTATACTGCTTGCTCTTGGTCCAAGTTGCAGACATGCCACTATGAAGACAATAAAGTGCAAGGGGATGGCATTCCTAACACGAGGGCAAAAGCCCCCTGCACAAGTCTTTGTTTTAGTTTGTAGATGGTCCTTTAAAACAACAAAATTTGTACAAAGCTTTATTCATGTTTGAGTACTCGGGTATGATCATTAGTGTACTAGAGGTAATAGTTTTGTCGAATGCATTTCAGGACATTAGATATCAAGGAAACATTGAAGAAGCAGATAAGACTGTCTCCCTCCCCAATGTGGGTGAGAGAGATAGCACTGGCTTCTCTAACATCCTGATCACTTGCTGGTTCTGGGTTATTTGAGTCAGCATAAGGGCTTTATTCCTTTGCACCAAGGAGCTGTTTTCTAACCCCTGCCTCTTTAATCATCCTAGTATAGGACTGCATGAAACAGCTCTGTCCCACAGCTAGAGCAGTATTCTCGTTACTAAATTATAACACTGTCTGTATGAACACTGATCCGACCAATCACGGATACAAAGTCTAAAAAACAAAGTTATTCAAACAAAGGTTAAGGACTTTATTCCCTACATGGGACTTCAGAACCCTGAATCCATTAAACCATTAAAAACAGTCACTTTATATCTGTATATTAACTAATCAATTAATTAGACTCTTAAAGTGACAAAACACCCTTAAGGGTAATAAAGATCAACTAAGATAAATTGATCCATAAATGTTTGTAAAAGACTTCAACTGAATACTTTGTCAGATAAATAACTATATTAAATATGATCAGCAATTTAAAAAAAATAGATATAATAAATGAATTCCACCTGATCCTAGAGGGGGGTCACTGGGAGAACACTTTAGAATATCAGGAATGACTATGCCAAATTTGTTTAGATGCTGGATCCCATCCTGGACTGAATGAGCATATTTCGATATCCCTGGTCTTAAGCAGGCATGCTGCTAAGTTATAACTCACTTATTTATCATATCTATTTTGAATAAACTTTGTTTTTTAGACTTAGTGTATATGGTTGATTGGATCAGTGTTCATGCAGACAGTGTTATTATTCAGTTGTTGCAAGTTCATCTGTACTGTGAGGTCTGATTTTTTAGTGTTTCATTTTCCATTGCTACACATACTGTCTCCCTCAACTGGATATATATTTTTTTCTAGATGTTACCTGTTTCTTACCAAAACCTTTTGTTTAAACAATTATCCTTAGTCTGAACTTTACTCAACTGGACATCTTACATCATCTTCTCAAATAACTATATTGGCTTAGAAATCTAATATCATATATGTGCATTGGAGTGCAGACTTTCAGTTATTGCTGAGTCCTATTTTCTGCCATTTGCAGTCATCTTTTGTTCCTGTTGATGTCACTTTAGCCACTTCCCCTCCTTCCAAACTATTAAGAAATCATTATGTTCTAAACATCCACTGCTACTCACCCTTCTATCTCCCTACCCTAGAGACTGTGAGTTGGTGTTATGGTGTAACTATGCCTACTTATATCTGGTTTCCTTTCTACCCTTATGCCTGTTCTCCTCGGTGATCTTTCCTGCAGTCTCCAGTCTGATATGTTCTTGCAGCTTATTACTATGATTTCACTATTTTAATAGCCTTCTTAACTGACAATCTATCCATTTAATATCATCTTTCTGTGTCCATTTGTCCATTTACTTTATTTGACTGTCTCACTCTGAGCAATATGTGCCTCATCTCTCACTCCCCCCTTCCTTATGAGCCATTCACTCCTAGTTTATACACTGCCTTATATGACCCCACTGCTGCATCACTTCTTGTCACCTGCAGTCACACATAGAGAATTCTAGTGAATCACTACTGCTACTTTCCCATGCTAGTCACATACTTACTCGAGCTAGTATCGTGCCTATCTTTTACATTTTTACTTTCTTGACTCACACATATTTCTCTGATCTTGGAGGCTCACATTATATTCTGTACTCCCCTAGTAATGTTCATCCTCTTACGTCCTGCTATGTTGTTGGTCATAACTACTCTTGCCTTTTCCCTTGCCTCTTTGGTAACCAAAAAATGATATTTGGTGCTTTCTTTCTCTTTAGCCATTAACTCCTCATTACGCTTTTCTGCCCAATCTAATTTATATCTTCAGACTAGGACAATAGTCAGTAACACTTCCAGATAGAGGCTGAAATATTTTAGATTTTCTTTCTTACTTCTCTGAGTTGTTAGTTGATTGTTTAAATATATTACCTTTTGTAGGCAATTCAGATAATATTATTCTGCTTAAAGTTAGAACACTGAGACTAAGAAAATTAAGCTATCAGAATTAGTAACAATTTGTCAGGGCAAACTACACAAATATTGCAAATGAACTGCTTTCCTGGAAGTGGAAATTTTTGGTTGACATTACAGTAATGTTAATGAATGTTGGCAGCATAGGTTTGTTAAAATGAGCAGTTTAACTTTTAAGTCACATATCTATGATTAAATCCAAACTTAATCATAAGACAGCCAGGTGGTAGAATAATAGTTTTAGCATAATGTATATCAGGAAGTGGTTACTTATACTAACAAAAATCTCCATCTGATGAAATTCTGAATAGAGCTAAAGCTAGTAGTATTCAGATAAAGAAAGCTATTAATAATGCAAGAAGTACTTCTGATCATCATTTGGCTTTAAATACTGTGAACAGCAGTAAAGACTTCTATAGCTATGTTATTCTAAAGAAATCTTCTTAATTTATTAATAATGTGATTAATAGTAATAACTGTTGCCAATTTACCAAGACCAGCAGAATTGTTAGTAAATGTGTTCTTGTCCAATATGTTGTTGCAGAGTATTGTATCCCCAATAGTCAATATTCTTAAATAATTATTACTTTTCAAAGGATAAATCATGTTATGAACTTTGTAATGTAAAAAAAAAAATAAAATAAAAATAAAACAATAGCATTGGTTATGCTGCAAAGATCTAACAGACACTATGTTTTGTATGGATTAACATTGAAAAATTCCTTTGCCCCAGCTCCTTAAAAATAAATTTGTTTCACTTTATGAGGGGGATGAACAGAGCTAAAATCAGACAATGTTTCAGGGTTGAAAAAACTAAATGTATATTAGCATGGTTTTCCTCATACTCATACATACTTCTTAAATCTGACAGGATTCTATTATTATATTTAAAAAGCAATGGACAGAAGGTTGCTTTATTCTGATCCCTTTACAGGCTTGGCCAAAGAATTTGATTCATTTAACCAGATGATTGCTAGAATGTATGACCTGGGTATTCATCTCTGTATCACAAAATTGATTAGCAATTTGGTGACAGAAAGACAAATTTGAGGCAGAATCTTCTGCTTGGAATTTTTTTCTGAGTTAATACAGGGATCATTCCTTTATTATGTAGTGCATCATTTTCTGGTATCAAGAATAAGTACAGTTGGCTGTGCATGTTTGCAGATGACTATAAATTAGAAGAAATCAAAAAAATCAAAAGCAAAAAGAACATATTGGAATTCCAAACAAATGCTACATGAGTTTGGAAAACTGAAGTATGGTTAAAAAATCTAAAAATAAATTTAGCAAAACTGGTTTTGAAGCACTTCGATGAGTGTAAATTCCCCCAAGCATATTCTAATTGAGTAATGGTATTGTGAATGTTGTAAGTTCTTATAAAGCCTTGGGAACATTAATGGGTACCAGATTTAATTTTAACAGTTTGTATGTGATTAAGGAATCATTCAGCATTCTTCATATTTTGTTTAAGGCAGAAGCTTCTAGACATAGCTCTATTCTAGTTCAAATGTACTCTACCCTGGTATGGCTAATATTAGAGTATAATAATATATTTTTCTTATTTTTTTTTTATTATACTTATACTCGCTGAATAAATGTAGGATACATTTATTTACTCAAAGAATTAGAGAAGTTCAAAATAGAAATGATGAATTTGTATGTGGCTCACCAGCTAGTATACCCACCTTTGGTAATGGAAGATCAGAAGGCTGTGTGTTCTACTCCTAGTTCAAGTGATTAGACGCATTTTTAAATTGCCTATACTACAGTATAGTTTAGGGTGTGTAAATGGTCCAATGGCACCTATTAAAAGGAATACTTTTTTATTTGTATACATATATACAATTCATATTTTTACCTATTTACATATTTATAATATTTACATATTTTAACACCATTCAATACACTATTTCTATTTTAAGTATCCCCCCACTTTTTTCCCACAACCAAAACCGCATTTTTCCAGTGTTTTTGTCAATGTCCATTTTCCATTATATCTGATTTCATTAAGTCTTTCATTCCATATAGTCCATGTTACATAGAATATGATTCTGTCCATTTTCTTAGCTTCATTCTGTGATCTTGTCCCCAAAAAACATCTCTATCATGCCCATGTTTAACATTTCAAAATTTAGATAACTTTTAATCAAATCATGTTTACATACTTCTTTCCACAGTTTTTGAATTCTCTCACATTAAAAAAAAACATGTTCTGTAGTTTCCAATTCTTTACATTTATTACATATTCTATCCTGTTTTCTCTTGTATGGCATATTTGCCCCAACTGGCAATTTTCCTAAGGACAACCTCCACAAAAAATCATTGCATTTTTTATTTTTTTTTTTAAATTTCTGTATCTTGTCATTATTGCTTTCTTCTTGTCTATTTCTAACTCTTTCCATGGATCCTCCAAATAAAAGGATATCTTAATGTTAACATACCATTATTTTCTCTTCTTTTCTATCACATTCTTTTTTAATTTCCACAATACAATTTTACTGTAAAATTCTTTCATTTCTTCATTAATAACACTTCTTTTTTCATTTCCATTTCTTCCCCAAATTTTTCTATATTTACAATATATTATTGTTTCTGCCAAATCTTTATTATTTTTCATTATTCCTTTTAGTACTTTATACATACTTGAAGATGCTGTATGCACAATTGGATTTATCAGCCCCAGTCCCACTTGTTCATCTTTCATATACAAAATTTCCCTCTTAACCTGGTTCAGTCTTGATCTCAAATAAATAAAAAAAATTATCTGCAAGATTTCTTTTTTGTATTTCATTAACATCATATAAACATTTGCAATATAAGCTATTTTACCTATTATTATTATGGCATTTATTAAAAGTGCTTTCTTTTTGTATGAAAGCTTATATGTCTTCCAGAATGTAATCATGTTTTGATTCCTTTAATAACATTATCCCATTGTTCATGTCTGTATTCTGTCCTTCCAAATACTATTCCTAAAATATCTCTACTTTTTTCATTATATTGCATACCTCCTGTGTCTAAGTTCATAGGTGTGTATTAGGCTAATGGACCTGGAGCCTTTACAAACCTAGCCCATAGGATTACCCTGGCTTCGTGCCGCCCAACCTTAGTTCCTAGTGCCTCTGTTGAGTAGAACCACTGGAAGATTATATCACCCCAGATGAGACTCGAACCTGCAATCCCTGGCTTAGGAGACCAATGCCTTATCCATTAGGCCACTAATACCCATATCCCTTGTTTTTCTCTTTATTTATACTTAAATCAATTTTCTTCAACAGTGTACTCAATTTTTCATTATTTTTTTCTATCCAGACTTTATTCTTTGATATTACTGCAATATCATCAGCATAAATATACATTATTGGTAACTGTATCTTCTTCATCATTCTATATCCTCCCTTACTTGACATTTTATTCATTGCCATTACTACTGTGTTCCTGATTATAGCAAACATCATACTGCTTGCAGGACATACTTGTTTTATACCACACTCTATTTTCAAATTTTCCAGAATCCAACAATTTACATTCAATTTTACATAATTATTTTCATATACTGATTTAATTACTTGTAATATTTTTTCACTTATATTGTATGCCTGTAAAATTCCCCATTTATATTATCATATGCCTTACTAACATCACCTATCATAGTTTTGTTTCCACTTTTATTAATAATATTATCAATTAGTTCCCTTATTATCCACAGTAGGTCTTGACTCCCCTTTTTGTTTCTCCCAAACAAATTCTGATCATAAAATCTTTTTATTTTACACTGTAGTCTTTTAGTAACTATTCTTATGAAAATTTTATAGTCTGCACTATTCAGTGTAATTGGTCTCCAATTTTTTATTTCAACTTTATCTCCTTTTTTAATATAAATTTTATTACACCAGTGCAAATTTCTTTATACTTAATTCCTCTTTCTAGCCACTTATTCATTATTTCTATAAACACCATTTTTTGCCAGTCGTACATTTCTTTATACATACTATATTCAGTTCTGAACAAACCTGTTGCTGAATCAACGTTAATATCTTTCATGATTTCATTCAACTCATTTATATTTATTTTTCTCTCCAAATATTCGTTATCTTCCTTATTTAATTTTTCACCATTATAAATTTGTTCTATGTTAACTTGTTTTACTATATAAATCTAATATATATTCATTAATTATTTCATATATTTCTCCTTGTTTTAACTTGTTTCCCTTCTTTATTTCTAAATTCTGTTATCTTCCCTTCTTTTACTATTTTACATAAGTATGATGCGCGAATGTCAGAAGGAGTTGCATTGTGTTTTTGTAGACTTAGAGAAAGCGTATGACAGGGTGCCTAGAGAGGGGCTGTGGTATTGTATGAGGAAGTCAGGAGTGTCAGAAATGTATGTAAGAGTGGTGCAGGATATGTACGAGGGTAGTGTGACAGCAGTGAGGTCTGCGGTGGGAGTGACAGATGCGTTTAAGGTGGAGGTGGAGTTACATCAAGGATCAGCTCTGAGCCCTTTCTTATTTGCAGTGGTGAAGGACAGGTTGACAGACGAGATCAGACAGGAGTCCCCGTGGACTATGATGTTTGCAGATGACATTGTGATCTGTAGTGAGAGTAGGGAACAGGTGGAGGAGACCCTGGAGAGATGGAGATATGCTCTAGAGAGAAGAGGAATGAAGGTCAGCAGCACTAAGACAGAATATATGTGTGTGAATGAGATGGAGGATAGAGGAATGGTGAGGATGCAAGGACTAGAGGTGGCGAAGGTGGATGAGTTTAAATACTTGGGGTCAATAGTTCAGACTAATGGTGAGTGTGGAAGAGAGGTGAAGAAGAGAGTACAGGCAGGATGGAGTGGGTGGAGAAGAGTGTCAGGAGTGATTTGTGACAGACGAGTACCTGTAAGAGTGAAAGGGAAGGTCTACAAGAGGGTAGTGAGACCAGCTATGTTATATGGGTTGGAGACAGTGGCATTGACAAAAAGGCAGGAGTTTGAGCTGGATGTGGCAGATTTAAAGATGTTAAGATTTGCACTGGGTGTGATGAGGATGGACAGGATTAGGAATAAGTATATTAAAGGGTCAGCCCAGGTTGGAAGGTTTGGAGACAAAGCCAGAGAGGCACGATTATGTTGGTTTGTACATGTGCTGAGGAGGGATGCTGAGTATATTGGGAAAAAGATGCTAAGGATGAAGCTACCAGGTAACAGGAAAAGAGGAAGGCCTAAGATAAGGTTTATGGATGTGGTGAGAGCGGACATGCAGGTGGTTGGTGTGACAGAGCAAGATGCAGAGGACAGGAAGAAATGGAAACAGGTGATCTGCTGTGGCGACCCCTAACAGGAACAGCCGAAAGAAGATGATGATGATACTTCTTTTTTTCCTTGTAAGCAATATTTTTGCTTATACTGATGCAAACAGAGATGAAAACAAACTTTTACAAAAAGCCGCTAAAAGCCGTAACTCTTGGAGAACGCTATATTTATTTTAAACGCTCAATAAACACGTTTTTTGTCTAACCCAAATGGCTAGACATCATCAGAAAAAAAGCAAAACAGTGTCAGTTAAAATTCAAACATCTATATAAAAATTCTCTGCCAAATGCTTTAATGACGCTGATCATTCTTAAAGATATAGACTCTTAAAAAAAACTTTAAACCATGTTATATTAAAATGAATAAAAATGACCTTACTTTGTTACACATTTATGAATAGCCACAACCGTGCTTCAATCAATCGAAGCTAACATAGAAAAACAAAGTACAGTACAAAGTACAGTACAAAGTACATGCATCGTAATGAACTTGTACTGCCGTATTGTTCAAATATATATTACTTAACAGCATGTTACAAATGTATTAAAATGTATTAAAAATATGTGTATTAAACACAAACTGTTAAGAGAAAAAATTTTAAAACATACTGTTATTTGTCTTTTTCCCCTTCTTGCAAAGTGAACATGTTATTTGTTGGGATATGCCTATCAAAGATGGGCCTCATCTGTGAACAAAATGCAGCATTGCTTATGAACCTGAATGATATTTGTTTTCTGCATTTCAGAAAACAGAGATTTGGTTATAGCTTGGTGAAGCCTGGGATAAGGATGCACGGCCGAGTAAGAGTTAATTTACTGAAGCAGGCTGTGTGTCCTGGAAAATTTGAGCTACCATTGTTGAACTGAACATTCTGTACTTCTTGAACATTCTGTACTAACTGTTGGTTTGAGGTAATTTGTGGTAAACATGTTTACCCTATGTTTTTCATAGCCAACTGTCAACGGTCAGAAATGTAACAAAAAGTTGTTTTGCTTGCAGTATAAAAGTTGATGTCAGTAAACAAGTTGACCAGAGGAGATCATCTTGGCCAACATGTTGTGTAATCTGGTTAGCTGCTAATAAAGAACTTTTTCATCACCTGAGGCAGATGTGACTCATTTGAATTTTTCTTCTGACATTTTGGTCCTTCGGACCGGAAACCTCTATGAAAATACGGATCAGACCGACAGAGAGACCGAAAAACCTGTGCAGGTGAGGGTTTCTCATCTTAAGATTCCCTCGACCGAAAGCCCTCCGACTGATTTGTCGTTGAGAGGAGGCCAGCCACTCTCTGATCCCTATCTGAGGGACGGTTTCTGAACGAAAAGGGGAAACGGAGTCTCATCTGGTTCAGGTAGGATGAAAAATAAATTTTCTTTTAATTTAATTTAATCTTGTCAACAAGGTTTTATTTTTAGTTTAGGGTGGGTAGGATTACTTGTTAAGATTATTTTGTTAGGATCACCCATTAAGATAGCCCCATTTTATAATAAGCCCTGTAAAGTAACTTTGATACAGTCCTAAAATAAAAAATCTAGGGGAAACATGGGTTCGAGTTGCTGCAAGTGTAAGAGTAATGCCTGTTTAAATGTTGATGCTAAGTATATGAAAGGTTTAAACAAAAATAATGTTAAATTTTTGAAAAAGTGGAAGTTGAAATATGATTTTGATTGTACCCTGAATAAGAATGCCTGTGCAAAATTGGTTAGAGATTTGAAAAGAGATGCAGGAACTAGAACTAAAAAGCAAAGACAATTGGGATTTCCCCAAGCACAAAAATGGTTAGAAGAAGCAAATAAATGAGCTATAAAAGAAAAACAGTGCCAGGAAAAAGAAAAAAATAAATCAAAAGGGATCACTGGTGCCAAGTGGGAAAGTAGCTTTATTTTTAGATAAGGAGGATGAGCATACAGTTTGTGCGGTACAAAGGCAGGCAACTGCCCCACCGTATGGGGAAATTGCTGCTGCTGTACCGGTGGAACCTTCTCAATATCAGTCCGAAGATGTGGGATCTGTACAGCAGGGTGGGTTACTGGCTGCTCAAGGAAATGTTGTGACCCCTCCAATTTACCCGCAAATTCCCGTAGTGCCCAAGGTTGCTTTGCAACAGGTAGACCAACCTATGCAGTTAAGGTCAGGACCAGCAGGGCAAGGACGTTGGGCCATTAAACTTTCTGACTACTCAGAAGCTCTTCCCTTAATACAAGTTGCAAACTCACAAGCAGGGGATGTTGGACAAGAGACAACTATTTCAGTTTATCGTCCCTGGGCTAGAGAGGATATAAAACGAGCTACAGATGGTATTCCTCATCCCAAGGTTAATTTTCAAAAGTTTTCTGAAGACATAGTTGGTATGCGTTTAAGTTATCATCTAAATGGTTCAGAAGTAGAACAAGTAGTGCGACAAATCCTGGGTCCAGATTGGCACTTAGTTTGTGGTACTTGGGCATGTAAGGCAGATGACGGCACTACATTAAAGCATAATTCTGGGGTGTTAGACACGCAAGTCACTGATCTGTTAAAGAGACCAAGAGCAGATTGGACAGTAATAAATCACTGCATCCAAAATGATGATGAATCTGTAGATCACTATATTGTAAGATTGACAGAGGTGTTCAATAACCATTGTGGAATGATGATTCCGCAGGATCAGACCAATGATAGTCCATATGAACAGCAATTGAAAAATGCTTTTCTTAAGGGTTGTAGGGCTCCGATAAGTAGTTTTATAACTAAGCATATGGTAGATCATAGAGCATGTAGACTGCAACCTTTGTTTGAATATGCACGGCATGCTGAGCGACATTTCAATTTAAAAAAGAAAAAGAAAGTACAAGTGTTAGCAGTAGGGGATGATGGTGGTATATTCTTGGTACAGGACCAAAGGGGGCAAGGGCACCGTGGTGGCATAAAAAAACGTGGGGACCCGAAATGGGACACGTTAAATAAACCAGGTGGACATTCAGAGGAATATGAGGGGAGGTTGAAACGTGGAGAATGTTTTAAGTGTGGTAGACGTGGGCACTTCGCTGCTGACTGTGAAGAGTGGCAACACCCCCACAGCTTACGAACAAGGGCTCCGCATGACTATATGATAGTAAAGGAAGACGCCAAATTCATTATTGTGATTATTGTAGAGCAGAAGAAAGTGAGAATGATTGTGATGATGATGAGGCAGACACTCTCTGCGATGAATGTCAGAACACTCAGAAGGAAGGGCGGGATTGTGACTGTGAAGTCATAAACCTGGCAAATTTGGGTATTGCTATGCATCTAGATCAAAAACCCATGATAGAGTTTTTGGTTGAGGGACAGAAAGTGGAGTTTTTATGTGATTCAGGTGCATCGCGTACACTTTTGGGTCCAGCAATTCTGCCTCCGAACTGCGAAACAGATGAGTTTGTCCTTGTGAAAGCGGTAAACGGAAAAATCTATAAGGAACCACTGTCTCATCCTCTATTGTTCACAGATCCGCAAACAAACCAAACTGTTAGGTGTAGGGTAATTATATTGAAAGTTTGTCCAGTTAATTTGCTGGGAAGAGATTTGATGCATTTGTTTGGAATAGCGGCAATTCCCACACCTAAAGGCATTGAGGCGAAAAGGTTAGCGGATGGCTTGGTGGTACAAGGAGTACAAGACTTGTTTTACTGGTATAGCCAGGACTTGATTTCAAATGGGCCGGGGAGGGTTGATACAGATTTGATCAACCTAGCTTTAAGTAAATCTAGGAGCAGGTCACTGCAGCTTGCGGCGCACTTACATTGTACAATGTTCTACAGAAAGGCCCCTGGTCCGGATAAAGAATTTGAAAAAGAATTCTTTAAGCACAAACGTGCAAGGATAATTTTGAATGATATGTTTTGGGATACGCAAGGTAATACAGTAGTGACCTGTACTTTGACCAAGGAAATGAGTTCTTTATATCGCTCAGGTTATAGCCCACATATTTCAATTACTAAAGCGGTGGGGACACATTGGGTAGATTTGGCGAAAAAGGTAACGAATTGGGACACAATGTCCGAAAGTCAGTTGAAAGATCAACAGATCCAGGTACAAAGATTAAATTGGGTGACTTGGGCACAACCAAGTGTGCACCTCAGGGATGACAAAACAGAAATGGCATGACAAATCCTTCTAACTCAAGAGGAAGATAGTGCGTTAAGTGCCTTACCTGTAGATTTATGGTCAAGAGGTAAAGGGGATGTAGGACTGATGAAAACAGCAGGTGAAGTTTGTATAACTCCAAAGTCAGGTTTTAGACCTCGTAAGCACCAATATCCACTAAGTAAACAAGCAGAGGAAGGAATTAAGCCAGTTATTGAGCAGCTAAAACAGGTAGGAATTCTTGTTGAATGTCCAGATTCGCCGTGCAATACTCTGTTGTTTCCTGTAAAGAAACTGGATGGGTCATGGAGGTTGGTTCAGGATTTACAAGCAGTTAATTCAACTGTGATCCCAAGAGCACCGGTGGTCCCTGACCCCTATACATTACTTAATGATTTACTACCTCAGCACAGCTATTTTTCTGTCATAGATATAAGCAATGCCTTTTTTCTCCATACCACTACATAAGGAGAGTAGATTTTGGTTTGCATTCACTTATCAAGGTAAAAGATACACCTACACCAGATTGCCACAGGGTTATTGTGAGAGTCCGACAATATTCGCACAAGAAATGGCTGCGAATTTAGCTCAGTTTGTTCCCCCAGAGGGAAGCCAGGTTCTGTTGTATGTAGATGATATTTTGTTGACCTCACCCACGCAGGAAAGTTGTAGAAAGGATACCCTTGCCCTTCTTAGTTTTTTAGCTGAGCAAGGGCATAAGGTAAATAAAGAAAAGTTACAATTGTGGAAAGCACAAGTAAAGTACTTGGGTTACTTAATTTTGCAGGCAGGTAGACAATTGAAGAACAAAAGAAAACAAGCAATTCTTGAGGCACCTATGCCTACGACTAAGCGGGAGATGATGTCCTTTTTAGGTGTGACTACTTTTTGTAGAAGTTGGATCCCTAACTATGCTGAGGAAGTAGGGCCATTGACCGCACTGATCTATGACACTCCCATGGCAGCTAAGAATGATATACAGTGGACAAATACGACAATACAGGCATTTAATAGAATTAAGCAATTGATAGCAGGATCCTCTGTTTTGGGTTTTCCGAACTATTCTAAGCCGTTTATACAAATGGTTGATTGTAAGGGAGGATATATGACTTCGGTTCTAGTACAAGTGCATGGGGATAAACAGAGGCCGATAGCTTTCTACTCCTCCAGATTAGATCCTGTTGCAAGGGCATTGCCGCATTGTGTTCAAGCTTTAGTGGCAGCTGCCATGGCAATACAAGCTTTAGTATCATTAGTTTTGTTTCACCCATTACAATTGCGAGTTCCACATTCAGTAGCTACTATACTTTTGCAAGATAAGATAACCTTTTTATCTCCTAGTCGACATTTGTCATGTATGACAGTGCTGCTAACACAGCCTCATATGACCATAGAAAGATGTACTACTCTTAATCCGGCGACACTTTTGCCGACTCCAGGAGAAGGTACTCCACACGTTTGTTTAGAGAGCATTCATGACAAAGTGCTTCCCCGACCAGATTTAATGGATATTCCGTTGGTAGATTCTGATCTTGTTTTGTTTGTAGACGGATCAGCAAAGAAGGACACTGTAGGAAAAACACTAGTAGGGTATGCTGTCACCACAGAAACTGAAGTTTTGGAGGCAAAAGGATTGTCAAACATTTATTCTGCACAAGCAGCTGAGTTGGTGACTTTGACTCGAGCTTGTACCTTAGGGGAGGGTAAAAAAGTGACAATTTATACAGATAGTCAATATGCTTTCTCCACTGTGCATGTTTTCACACAACAATGGAAGAATAGGGGAATGGTTACTGCGACAGGCAAACCAATAAATCACAGCGATTTAATTTTACAGTTGTTAGATGCAGTGCAACTACCACTACAGATAGCGATATGTAAATGTTCCGCACATACCAACAGAAAAGATCCTGTCTCCAGGGGAAATGCCCTTGCTGATATGGCTGCAAAAAAGGCAGCTCAAGAAAATGATTTGCTTTTACATGACAATGATTTAGAGCTCGGACACCTCTTAGACTTAGAGACACTAAAAGTAATGCAAACATTGACGACACATAAGGAAAAATGTCGTTGGGTAAAATATGGTATTACTCAACAGGATGGGTTGTATAGGGCATCAGATGGCAAAATGGTATTACCCTCAAACCTTTTTAGGTATGCGGCATTGGTTAGCCATGGACCTGCCCATGTAGGAGTACAGACGATGATTCAAATAGTGTCCAAGGTGTTTTGGTGTAAGGGGTTTTCAACTTATGCAAAGCAATTCTGTTTATCTTGTTTATTATGTGCAAAGTATCATGCTCAGGGGGGAGTTAAAAAGTCTCACCAGGCATTCCCCACCCCTCCATATCCATTCCACACACTCTGTATGGACTTTATTGAATTGACACCCTCAGAGGGAAAAAGGTTCTGTTTATTCATTATTGATGCTTTTTCTAAATGGGTAGAAGCTTTTCCAGTAAAGCACCCAAATGCACAAACAGTAGCAAAACTTTTGACTACAGAAATAATTCCCCGATTTGGTTTACCAAGATGCATTTACAGTGATAATGGGTCTCATTTTGTTAACCAGATTTTTCAGAAGTTGGGTCAAGTGTTTCAAACTGATCTCAAGTATCATTGTGCTTACCATCCCCAGTCAGCTGGACTGGTGGAAAGACACAACAGTGTCTTGAAGAGTAAGCTCCACAAACTGATGGCAGAAACACATAGATCATGGACTGCGTGCCTTCCTTTGGCACTCCTGTATATGCAAATCCCACCTTCCTACAAAGGACTTACACCATTTGAACTTTTGTTTGGGAGACCATATTACGTCCTGCAGTGGCAAGGATTGTTGCCAGCGGAACGTGAGGGGGGTGGGGATCTAGTGGATTATATGAAGAAGTTGCTAAATGTCAAATCTCTTGTAACCAATGACTCCTTTGCAGATTCCAGAAATGAAACCTTGTTAAGCGTGGCTCCCGGAGACTGGGTGTGGATCCGAATTGTGAAGAGAAAGAATTGGTCATCCCCCAGGTGGGAAGGCCCATACCAAGTGCTTATCTCGACACCTACGGCTGTAAAGATCGCTGAGAGGACTTTGTGGATTCATATCACCCACTGTAAAAAACTCAAGGCTCTTCCTTCTGCCATTGATATTGGTCAAACTCCACCGGACCTCTGAGCGCAAAGTCTGGCTACAGAGGGGGATTAGCCCAATAGGGGTTCGTTCGTCTCAAACCCAGTGAAGAAACCAATGGCGCGGTAGTCCTTAGGGAGGATGGCCATGTTCAACTGGTACTTGAACTGTCACATGATGATGATTTTGGTGGTGAAAGTAAAATATGTCCATACGAGAAGGAACAGTTGCAAGAGAAAAAGGAATGGTGGTGCTGCAAGTGCAAACAGGTGTTACTACTGTGTTTAAGGTGAAACTTTGTGAAGGAATTTTGGACTGTTCTAAATGGAACAATGATAATTTCTTGACTCGTGCAAAATACTTGTGCAATAGAGACTGTACGTCCTGGTCAAATGTTTGGTGGTCAACAGATGTGAATGGATGGGAAACAAGTGGTGCAGTGATACCAGAGAAAGATAAAAGCAGGCAACAAAGAATAAAAATTGCGCATTTCCAAGGTACCGAAGTAATTACTATAACCATTGTGTCACCACAAGGAAGTGATTCAGGAGTTTATGGAATTGGAGTGTCACTTCCAATTGGAACTGATCCTTTGGGGACCCCCCAACTTAAAGTACAAAGCCTTAAAAATGCTACAAGTAAAGCAGATTTTGCCTTCACAGAAGAAGAACAATTGTTACTGAAGACGGGATTCGTACACCATAATGAATGGTTATCTTGGGTTAGATATAGTACCCGAGAGGCACATCGTGAGAATTGTGTTTCTTGTGCTGAAGGTAAACAGCAACTAGCGACAGTCCCATTGATGCGAGATGAAGGTAACCTAACGTGTCTGTTAAAATTATTCTTCAACAAAACTGAAGATAAATGCAAAAATGAAACTCAGCGTTTTCCAGTCATAAGCAAAGTTGAGAAACCGCCTGCAGCGATTTCCTATTTAGGTTCGTATATGTGCATTTCCAGAGATGGCACAGGGAAGAATTATGGCAATATGGGACAGAACTATTGCAATGTTACTGTGAATGGCAATGAAAATCCATTTCTGGAGAACCAAACTCATAGTTTGGCAGACGTATGGTGGTTATGTGGAGACAACAAACTCAGATCAAGGCTTATGATTCCCTGGAAGGGAACTTGTGCACTTATAAAGTTAATCCTGCCATTCTACATTTTCCCAGTTCCAGCAAGCAATTTCGTAAGAGAACCTGAAATAAAGCCGAAGTGGTTGAGTAGGAGAAAAAGAGAGGCACCGAAGCAATCCTTCGATAACGGTGTCTACATCGATAGCATTGGCATACCAAGAGGCGTACCTGATGAATACAAAGCAATAAACCAAATAGTAGCTGGTTTCACATCCATCTTTGTCTGGATTCAACCTAATAAGAATGTGGACTGGATCAACTACATTTACTATAACCAGCAGCATTTTGTGAACTATACCAAAGATGCACTGAAAGGAATTGCTGAACAACTGGAGGCCACTTCGCAGGTGGCATGGCAGAATCGAATTGCGTTGGATATGCTCCTGGCCAAAGAAGGAGGAGTTTGCAGGATGTTTGGGACTTTCTGTTGTACGTATATTCCAAACAACGCTGCTCCTGATGGAAGTATCACTCGAGCTTTGAATGGTTTGGAGATGTTATCCGAAGAATTGGCAGAGAACTCTGGGGTAAGTAATCCCTTTACAGACTTTCTACGAGCGTGGTTTGGAAAATGGAGTCATCTCATCAGCAGTTTCCTGGTGTCCATTGGAGTCGCTGTGGCTATCGTGGTGGTATGTGGTTGCTGTTGTATACCCTGTATCAGAGGTCTTCTACAAAGACTGGTTGATACTGCTGTTACGAAGACGATATACCAGCAATTGCAAAAAACTGGTGAAAGTGAATACATTGAAATGTGACTTTTTTTGCAAATGTTTTTGAAGTTTAAAAATTTGTCTTGCCAGTGAAGTAATGTATGCAAAGAAAAACTTAGTTTTTACCATATATTGCTGAAATGAAAAGACAAATAAAAAGTGTTTTCAGGGGGGAAATGTTAAGAGAAAAAGTTTTAAAACGTACTGTTATTTGTCTTTTTCCCCTTCTTGCAAAGTGAACATGTTATTTGTTGGGATATGCCTATCAAAGATGGGCCTCATCTGTGAACAAAATGCAGCATTGCTTATGAACCTGAATAATATTTGTTTTCTGCATTTCAGAAAACAGAGATTTGGCTATAGCTTGGTGAAGCCTGGGATAAGGACGCCCGGCCGAGTAAGAGTTAATTTACTGAAGCAGGCTGTGTGTCCTGGAAAATTTGAGCTACCATTGTTGAACTGAACATTCTGTACTTCTTGAACATTCTGTACTAACTGTTGGTTTGAGGTAATTTTGGTAAACATGTTTACCCTACATGTTTTTCATAGCCAACTGTCAACGGTCAGAAATGTAACAAAAAGTTGTTTTGCTTGCAGTATAAAAGTTGATGTCAGTAAACAAGTTGACCAGAGGAGATCATCTTGGCCAACATGTTGTGTAATCTGGTTAGCTGCTAATAAAGAACTTTTTCATCACCTGAGGCAGATGTGACTTGTTTGAATTTTTCTTCTGACACAAACCATGAAAGACATCTAACCTACATTCAATAACTAAATATATGAACTCACCAAATCTATACATGCTACATGCATACATTTAACTCTATGTATTTAATAAACTCCAAAGAGATATTAATAAATAGATCACCTAAACAATAGAGCAAGTGCACTCCAATACATTTCATTGAACTATCGATGATTTTCTGAGATTATTTAATGATGAAAACCCTAATAATGAATCATCTGTCCAGACTTTTGAGCTTTAATAAACACATTAAAGAACGCTTTTCATTTAAACTTGGGTTTGTGTACGCATTGAGCTTAATTTGCCACAACAGCGCCATTCTTTCTAATAATAGTTAATATTGAGATCAATAGGTTTAAGTTACATACCAAAGGCAAATTTAATTGCAACTCGAAAGGAGTTGTATATCTAGAGGTTTGCCAAGGTTGCCCATCCTTTTACATAGGGAAGACAGAGTGCAGCTTAAGAGACAGGGTTTATGAGCACCTTAGAAGTATCAACTTGCAGAAAGAAGAAAATGCCCTTGCAAGACATATCATGACTCATCCTAATCATAGATTTCGATTCAAAGTAATTGACCAAGTTAGGCAGGATGTGAGAGAGGGGGGGTCCTTTTGGTCTGTTATTAGAGAAAATGGAGCTATTGTGGCAAATTAAGCTCAATGCGTACACAAACCCAGGTTTAAATGAAAAGTGTTCTTTAATGTGTTTATTAAAGCTCAAAAGTCTGGACAGATGATTCATTATTAGGGTTTTCATCATTAAATAATCTCAGAAAATCATCGATAGTTCAATCAAATGTATTGGAGTGCACTTACTCTATTGTTTAGGTGATCTATTTATTAATATCTCTTTGGAGTTTATTAAATACATAGAGTTAAATGTATGCATGTAGCATGCATAGATTTGGTGAGTTCATATATTTAGTTATTGAATGTAGGTTAGATGTCTTTCATGGTTTGTGTTTAATACACATATTTTTAATACATTTGTAACATGATTTTAAGTAATATATATTTGAACAATACGGCAGTACAAGTTTATTACGATGTATGTACTTTGTACTGTACTTTGTTTTTTTATGTTAGCTTCGATTGACTGAAGCACGGTTGTGGCTATTCATAAATGTGTAACAAAGTAAGGTCATTTTTATTCATTTTAATATAACATGGTTTAAAGTTTTTTTTAAGAGTCTATATCTTTAAGAATGATCAGCGTCATTAAAGCATTTGGTGGAGAATTTATATTTAGATGTTTGAATTTTAACTGACACTGTTTTGCTTTTTTTCTGATGAAGTCTAGCCATTTGGGTTAGACGAAAAACATGTTTATTGAGCGTTTAAAATAAATATAGCGTTCTCCAAGAGTTACGGCTTTTCGCGGATTTTTGCTTATATAAAAATTTATCAACCTCATCCTTATTTCTTCTATATAATTCTTTTTCATAAAATTATTTTTTCTTCTCTATCAAGTCTTCAAATATTTCTTGACTTAATATTTTGTATTCCATTTCTTCTTTTTTCTTTTTTATACATTCTAAAAATACTTTTTTGTATTTCTTTTTCAATTGAATCCAACATATTGTCAAATTTTCATAAAAACCTCTCATACCGATATGTTATTGCCATAATTCTGTAATTTATTTTCTTTCTCCTGAATCTGTTTTTCATTTACTGTTTTTATGCCTTTTCCTATTTTAGTATAATCCTCATTTTCATGACTTCTTATCCAAATTGCCATGATCAGAGAACCCATTATATTTAATTCCTTTTTGTATCATTTTTAGGTCTTATGATATAAAGTAACCAATTTCTGTCTTAATTTCATTTATTTTGTAAGTCAATTGTTTATTTTCCCATATTTTTAATTTTCCACTTTTCATAATTTCAGTAACCATTTTAACATCACAACTATTCTTTTTATTTCTCAAATTGCAATTACCTGTCATTATTATATCCATGTTAACACAGACATAATTAGGTATACTTTTAAATATTGTTTTTCTTTCTTTTTTTGTCACATGTGCATATAAAGCTATTAATCTGTCTGCATAATTTTTTCCATCTTATATCCACTACTGTTATTCGGCCCAGTTATATTGTAATTTTATTTATTAATTTATTTATTTTACATTTACTGGGATGGTCCAACTGGACTATGTCCCATTTTCAGTACAGGCCCAGGGAGAAAAGCTCCACATAGAAAAAAATAATACAAGACATAACATATTTTTCATACAATCAGAGAGGACATGTCATAGATTTAACAGTATAAGTAGAAAACATAATATTGTAACATTTTAATACATATATTGTTAAGATAGTTACAAAGTATATATTTTTTTATAGTACTGGAGCTAGATAAAAGTACAATGCAAGTTAATCTATAAGAATACATAATAATGAATCTGGCCTCCAGTTAGTAATAGAGAAGGGATATAAGTATAGAATATGGATGCAAGCAAAGAGATAGCGTAGGCAAATTAATGCTTGTAGTTAGTGACTATGTAGTAGCTATAGAGCAGGGAGACAGGGGAGGACATCAGACAGAGAGAGAGAGAGAGATTAGAAGGAGAAAGGTTTGGAGTCATGTGTGTAGGTAGTAGGAATTTACTTAATAGTTATACAGGACCAGGGATAACTGAAGAGTTTGGTGTCATCAGCCTGGTGTGTTACATGAGCAGAGCCATGAGTCTGTTAGGCGGGTTTTAAGTAGTTTTTTAAATTGAATGAGGTTAGGAGTGGCTCTAATAGTGGGAGGAATTATGTTCCAAGTTTTTGCTACTGGGGAGGAGTAAAGATATTTGCCTGCAGTATTTGTTGATTTTGGAGATGTGTAGTAGTAGTTTGTTTGCTGAGTCTATGTTACGTGTATTAGAGTAGGCTTGTAAAATGTTTAGGAGAGCTGGGGTTTTCTCTGGTTGGTAAATTAGTTTATGGGCCATGGTTAGCTGATTAAAGGCTAAGCATTGTGGTAGTTCTAGCCAGGAAAGTTTTTTAAGGCTTCACAAGGGTGAGACCTGTGTGCAGTATTTGTTGTATATTTTGCTATTTTGTTATAACATGTTTCTAATTTGTTTACGTTTGTCTTTTTAAGATTGGTGAGTACAGGGGAGGCGTAGAGGAGTGTAGATAGGAGGTGAGTTCTGGCTGTGGCTACCATGGTTGATTCTGTAAGGAATTTTTTTGTTTCTGTATAATATGCCCATTTTTGTGAGTTTTTTAATAGTTTGTGATATGTGGAGATCAAAAGAGAGTTTATCATCGATTGTAACTCCAAGTAATTTAGTTTGTGGATCAGGAGTAATTATAGGATTGTTACTAGCAGTGATTTTAAAGATGGATATAGGTTGTGAGTGTCTGATTGGATGAAAGATCATGAGTTTGGTTTTATTTGGGTTAAGTATAAACTTTGAGTTGGTTAACCATGATTTGATTTGGATGAAGGACTTTTGTGTTATGTCTTGGAGCTGTTGCATGGTAGATGCTGCACATATAAGTGTAAAATCATCTGCATATTGGACTGTGGAAGCTAGGTAGTGGTGGTATTGAGTTCATTAGTAAATATACTAAACAGAAGAGGACCAAAAGAGGACCAAGGATGGAGTCCTGTGGGACTCCTAGTGTGACTGGAAGTAAGAAATATATATTTTGGAGCCATTTTACTGCTTGTTTACAGCCTGTTAGGTAACTCTGAAACCATTTGAGTGCTGAGGGGCTGAGATTAAGGTTGGAGAGTGTACTCATTAGTTTGGGGTGGAAGACAGTATCAAAGGCCTTGGACTTGGTCGAAAGATAGATTATACTATTTTCCCTTTGTTTCTAAATTTATTGATGGTATTGGTGAAGCTAAGGAGGGCACTTATGGTATGATGGTGAATCCTGAAACTGTGTTGGGATTTGTCAAGTAGATTATTGGTGATGAGATACTGCAGAAGTTGAGAATGAATGCAGCATTCTAAAATTTTGGTAGTGGGGAGAGAATGGCAATGAGTCTATAATTCGTAAGTTCAGTTGAGTTACTACCTTTATGTAGGGGTATTATATGTGATATTTTCCAGATGATAGGAACATATTGTTCTGCAATGGAATGGTTAATGAGTATTGATACAGGGAAGTTGGTGTAATGGTCAAGGTATTTCTTTTAGAGAGAGAAGGTGCAGAGTTTGATTCTCACATGGGGTAATTGGCTATGCTTAAAATGGAACCACAACAAATAGTAAGTAACGCCAAAAACCAACCAAGTCGACACAGCAGGATGACCAATAAAGAAGCCTGGGATTGATTCCAGGGGAAAGCGCTTAACTACATTTTTTTCTGTGACTTCCATTGTGGGTTTCGTGTTTGTGATATCAGTCTTTTTTCACCTTGGAATAAATCAATTTGTATTCACCGTCCCTCGTTTCTTGGAATTAATACAGTCGTATGGACATTGTATGATATTGTTTATTGGTCATCCTGCTGTGTCGACTTGGTTGGTTTTAGGCTTAAAATGGCCCACAAGGGCAATTAGCCTAGTACTTGTCTATGAACCTATGAACCTATAATACAGTATACAATATGGCTTCTGCTGCCATTTTTAGAAATTCAGCTGGTAAGTTATCAGCTGCTATTATGGTTGGTTTGAGTTTCTTTAATATCTAATATTTTCAAATTTTCTTGGCATAGTGTGTGTGTATATATATATATATATATATATATATATATATATGTGTGTGTGTGTGTGTCTGTATATATCTGAACATGTTTCTTTCCTATATTCCAAATAACAGTATAATTTCAAAGTTTTTCTGTTTGCACTCTTTCTTCTTCTGTTAGCATTCTAATGTCTTTCAATACTATTACTTAAGCATCTACTGCAGCATACCACTGTGAAATCCTAATTCTTCTCTTAATATTCTTCATACTGTTCATGTTCAAAGCTAATGTTTTTAGCTATTTAGAACAGTTATTAGAATAATCTTCTTATCCCTTACCTTTCCTATTCTCCCTTACCATTATATTTTTAAATTTTCTTTTTCTTTCCCTAACTTTCTTTCCTATTGATTTTTTCTTGCCTTTTACTATATGCCACTCTTCTTCACTTGTTTCATCTGTCTCACTTTCTTTTTCTTTCCCTTTAAATGTAAACACCATTTCTATGTTTTTTCTTGTCATATTGTGTGTTCTTGCATAGCATTCTTTTCTAACTCTTTTTCTTGTATAATTTCATTTTTATTTTCTTACATTTCTACCTCACACTCTAACCATGAATGTCCTGTATTACTACATTTCTTACATTTAAATTCATATTTATTTGCATTATGACCTGTCTGACCACATAACTAACATCTTTTTTGTCACCTTCATTAATGAAATGATCACCTTTTCCACAAAAATAACAAGTCTTTGGTCATCCTTTGTACATTACGAAACCTCTATTGCCATGCACATTAATAATGCCAGATATGTCTATCACATTGTCATTTTCCATTTTTAAAATGATTCCACATTTCCAACCCCAAGTCGATAATTGTTTTTCATCATAGATTTTAGTAGTCCACCACTTCTTTACATATTGTCAACAAATATTCTCTCAGCTCCTTAGCTCCCGCTTCAGTTCTAAACTGTTTGCCTGAAAAAGGCTTGCACAACATATTCTGACCATGGAAAGTCTGCTTTTTTCATAGACCCCCCCCCCCAAACGTTTTCCATAGCCTAGCCCCCCAAAAGTTTTCCATAGCCTGGCCAGTTTCAAAAAACAAGTCACAAAAAGTTTCTTTAATTAAAATTAAAGCTCTTACCTCTTCAGCTTTTATTCCCAAAGGTGCAATAACATTGCCCCATACCGCATATCTCTCCAGGCCTTTTTCTTTTTTTCTGCTCACCTGAACAACATATTTTTGTCTTTACTTCCTCCATTTCTGTCCTCTCCTTAGCTCCTTCTTCCACTGTTTGTGTACAGGACTTTTTTCCAGAATCTTCTCTGGCTGTTTTTCCTTTTCTTTTTCTTCCTTTCCTATTTTTTCCATAATGTCATTACAGGATATAGAAGTTCCACTTTCTGGCTCACTCTGATTATTTAGCATCTCCAGATACACATCCTGCGACCCTCCCAACCAGAGGGCTGAAATAACCATTTTCTGCCATTTCTTCCATTTCAAACAGATTCTTTCTGGAAATTTTCTTCTGAATCCATCTTCACCACTGCATTTAGCTACATCTCCTTCTCAATCTCCTCACCATCACCAAACAATGTTTCTTCTGCTCCCACATCACCTGAAGGCATTTCAGGTAGGGATTTTACCATTTTTTCTTCATTTTCAACACATTTAATTTCCAAATTTCCAAATTGCCTTGGATCTCAGCAGCCATTTTTTCCCCCTGTTCCTCTTGGCTACCTCTATGCCTGGACCAGAAACAGGAAGTCAGGATGTATAACACCCAATCTCTTCCCCCTACTGCAAAGAGTAGGGAAAGTTTTCAGATGCACTGGACAGATTTCAGAGAGTAGTATAAATACCACCATGGGACTCACCTGAAAAGAGCCATTAGCCTAGTGGGATGAACCCAGTCAACAGAAGATAACTAACTAATTAAATAAATAAATAAATATGCTATCTCAAATATCAATTCAAAAAAATGAAATCTGTACAAAGTTTTCAAGGTATTATCAATCTAGCACTCTTAGAATTTATCATTTAGCATCCTCATTCTGCTAAATACTGTAATAGTTTATGAGTTGAGAAAAAGGGTCATATGGATAAAAAATCTGAGATTAGTGATGCATAATGACATGAATAAAAAACAGCAGTATCTGATTCTTAAAGGTTAATGGTTCATAATGGCATTAGCCACCAACCATTTCAGAAACTACAAATCTATTAGCCCTCACCTCTCCCTAAGTTATCTTTATTTTCATCTGACATAGTTGTTCATACTATAAGGACTGAGAAAGTAAAAAAATGGAGTGTAGAAACAATTTTACATATCTTTCAACTTATATCTATCGATATATATACATATACAATTCTATATATATATATATATGTATATATATATATATATATGTATGTATATATATATATATATATATATATATATATATATATATATATATATACACACACACACACACACACACACACACATACACACACACACACACACACACACACACACACACACACACACACACACACACACACACACACACACATATACATACACATATTCATGTATGCGTCTACTTCATTTCATTGAAAGCACACTTCACTGAAACTCATTTCGTTGAAAACTCATTTCACTGAAAATCAGTTACCTGAGCACAATTCACTGAAAGCTCACTTCACTGAAAACTCATTTGACTGAAACCCACATAGTTTGGGTATATATTATCTTCTGGAAAGAGTTATTCATTCAAGTTGTAAGTATTCATGTCTATGGTTTCTGACATTTAAAATAGGTGGGGGCTACACCCCCCACACCCCCAATGTGGGGGGCTGTGCCCCCCTTACTATTTATATTCTAACTCCAGGATTGCACTACAGTGGGGAACAAGGCATATGCCTTTCAATGAAATGAGTTTCAGTCAAATGAGTTTTCAGTGAAGTGAGCTTTCAGTGAATTGTGCTCAGGCAACTAATTTTAAGTGAAATGAGTTTTCAATGAAATAAGTTGCAGTGATGTGTGTTTTCAGTGAAACAAAGTACACACACACACACACACACACACACACACACACACACACACAATAAATATAGTTTCAGTCCCTGAATCATCAATGGAAGCAGACATTCATAGTTTGGTTATTTTTTTTTAGGTACGTTTGATAGAATATAGGATATATGCCTACACACTAAATATAGTTTCAGTCCCTGAATCATCAATGGAAGCAGACATTCATAGTTTAGTTATTTTTTTTTTAGGTAAGTTTTATAGAATATAGGATATATGCATTAAATGTTAATGAGTCAGCTGCAGTGATTAAATTGTTGTGTGGCATACAGTAGTATTAAAGAAACCACTCTGAACATAGATGTCATGAAGGTTAGAACACACCCACTGTCTTTTTTATTTATTATGCCTTTAGGTGTTAAACAGGTGAAATATCTGTAACAAATGAATAAATATACATACAGAAGTGAATAAACATTTTTGCTTTCAGTAGTTACTTTGTTTGGATGTTCAGAAGTATAATGTTTTGACAAAACAACTCAGCTGCAATCATCAGGATTTCTTTCACCAAAGGAAATATGGCTGGAAACTAGAAGCTTTGTATTCCAACATTTGATTTTCTCCCCACTGCAACCATTTACTTTACGTTTTTTTCTTTACAACAGCACAATATCCTACAAAGACTATGGATGCATGTGAAAATGAACTGAAGTATAGAACCAATGACTGTGTCTCTGGTGACCTACCCAATTCTCTAGTAAGAAACAAAACTAATTTATAGTAGACAAATAATGAAACAAGGAGCAGACTACTACATGAAATAGGATATGTTGCAAAGTAATGGATATAAAATAATAAAGCCGTGTAATAATGAGAATCCAAGATGGAGACCAGAGAAAGCATCATATTTCTTAAATTAAGGCTTGCAGTAGGTAGCTATAAGCAAAAAGGAGGCATTATTTGACTTTTAATCAATCATTCAACGTTTATGTTAGAAAAGGGTATTTTGCAAAGATATATAAAAGCAAAAAAGTGTGTTCAAAAGAAGTTGTATGTTATAGCACATAAGAATAAAAATTAACTATTTATTGATATCATGGAAGTAAAAAAAGTTACACTGTCAAAACTAATAATGCATCAGGGCATGGCCAAGATGGCAAGCAGTTAACAGCACAAAAATTTTGCTCTGCTTCTCCTATACATTTCTGACAGGATTTGATTTTTAATTTCACTGTAAACAATCTAAAAAGATGGAATAAAGAATTGGAAACTATTTGGGACTGTTTGGTAAAAAAAAATCTGCTCTTTTTTTAAATTTTCCTGTCAAAACTTCAGCTTGAAAATATCACATGAAAATCAATCACTCTAAGGCAACACTTCAAAAAGTCACTGTGAAGAAGGAAATACAATATATTATCAATATTCAGGACTTATCTTTAAAATTGGATAAACTAGACTTTAAGGTAGACACAATCAAATAAGACTGTAAAAAGCAAATAGAATTAATAAATTAAGTAGGTAAACAGCAAAAACATCAGATATCTGACATGGAAGACTCACTCATTAATTTAGAGGGTAGACTGACTGAAGGAGAAAGTAACATTAAATTCATTTTAAAACAAAACAAGTTCCTGGAAAAGATAGATTATCTTGAATCTTGCTCTAAATTGAAAACAGGGCAAGGAACAATATCAGGATATATGGAATGCCTGAGAAACAAGAGGGAGAAAATATGGTAAACATTTTAACTACTTGGATTCCAAAAACTTTAAAGCTCCCTGAAGCCCTATCACGTGATATAGAGAGGGCACACAGATCCCTATCAAGAATAAATTCAAACAAGAAAACTTCAAATCCAAGATCCATAATAGTGAAATTAATTTCCAGTCAGGACAGACTTAGCTCTAAAAACTGCCTGGTCTGCATCACCCATCAGAATAGGTGATAACTTTATCAGATTTGACAATGAATTTTCTTCTTTACTTATCTCAAAAAGGAATGCATGTATTCCCTTTCTGAAAAGTCTAACGAAAACTGGAATAAAATATATATCTAGTTTACCCAGCAAAATTAAGACATTTTTGCCAGAAGGAAGAAAAACATTTGAAACCCTGCAAGATGCTGTTTCTTTTGTACAGGAAAAACAACTTAGTTAATCCCACTGATGAAATGGAGTGGACCTCATCTCTAAAAATTCAACCTACAAGAAATGAATGGACAGTAAAATACAAAAATAAAACAGTCAAGGAAAAAAGAAAAAAGAAAATACTACATGTTGTTGTACAATGCATATTTTTATAATAACTTGTTTTTGAAGCATTTCTGAATGGATTTCATCAAAATACATCTGATTCTCCACTAGCTGGGGAAAAGGTATAAGTAATAGTTATATTAATAGCAATCTGAAATATAAAATCTATGTTTAAATAACTGATTAAAGTTTTATAGTTCACTTTATTTAAATTTCAATAAGAAGACATACAAGTAATGATAATTAGTCTGGGTTTGATATAAAGTGAAAGCTTTATTTAGAGAAATATACTAAAAGAAAGAAAATGAGTAGATGAGTTCTGTCATGGTTATCTGTTAAATTTAAACATTTAAATAATCAACAGCAGTCTTACTAAATATTGGAAAAATGTTTAAATAACATGTACTTAATGAATTTTACTTTAATGATAGCTTATTTGATCTCTTTTCTTTACTTCTTCACTAAAGCTGTTAAAGTACCTTTTTTACATAGATCATGACTACCCCAGTGTGATTGCAAGCCCTTTTAACTTTTATCATCTTTCTTTTACCTCATTTTCCTGCCTGCAAGTCTAAAAGTGTTTCAAAAGTGTTTTTCTTAATGGCACAAGCTTATTTGAGTCTCTACAGCAGCCTTTCATTTTGAACAGAGAAAGGAAGTGCTACAAGACCTCTAACCCCTCCAGAAACAGGAATTGAATGGAATTTTTGAATGGAACATTAAACTGGATATTATTGGAATGTTTTGAAGAAATGAAGATTTTTTTACATTAATCATCGAGTTTATAAAATATTTTGTAAGTTAAAACATGCTTTTTAATTTTATACTCAATATTACTACTTCAGTGAAACAAAGGAAACTTCTGTTCTAAGTAAACCTGTGGTAGGAATTGCAAGACTGGGGTGTTGGGACATGACACACAAGGGAAATGATTTCTGAAGGTGAGTTATTCAAAAGCAACCTTTATAAACCATATAATGCTGCTGTAAAGGGAATATATGAAAACTTCATTTATAAGGTCAGCATACATTTTAAGTTACAGAAAGTTTTATTTATTTCAGTTTAAAAAAGAAAAAAAAAAGAAAAACGTTTAAAGCATTGACTACATAGAGCTTTCACGTTCTCATTTTAAACAGTAACTTTGCTGAGTTTTAAAACAGCTGTAAAAAAACTCTTGCATGACTTATTTTTATAAGATATTAAACAAAGTATAAGCTGCTAGTATGTTGTTTGAATGAAAATAACATAAATTTAACAGTTTTTAAAGTAAACAGCATTCCAGCTTTATAACAGACACCTCAGAAGCCTGTCCTACATTATGTCTTGATGACTACTAGATGTGGGTTTGTATGTTTATTCTTGCATAATCATATTGGGTTGTAACTATATGAAGAAAGTAAGGTTTAGATGCATATATGTATGTGGTCATGTATCTCTGTGGAGAGAAATGTGCAGTTTTCTATGATAGTGTGGAGCTGAAGGGAGAGCTGAAGTTCCATGAAACTGGGTATCAATATAGTCTACCGCTCTCTAAAAGATTTTGCTCTGAATCGAGGCCACAAGTATACTTTTATGCCTTTTATTAACCAAATCCTTTCCCTTTCAATCTTTAAAAGGTTTATGAATTCAAATTACTTAGTCAAGGAATTACTAATCCTATTACTCCCCTTTGCATTCACTAATGGATGCTTAGTATCTTTTAATGCAAGCACAACGACAACTCTCAAGAATAGTAACCAACTATTTTGGCATCAATTTCTTAATGGAAGCAAAATACACCCCGCCAAATATTTAATAGCAAGGTATAGTGAAGAGCAAGGAGGCTGTTTAGATATACATACCCGTAAAGAATATATGCAGGATAAAATCAAAATATCACTAGATCTTCAAACTAAACCTGTTCCAAAAATCTTGGATATATTCTGGTCACTCAAGGGGAAGTCATATTTATCAATTTTATATACAATATTATTAGAACTGAATTTGTTACCCTAGATATGACAATCTGAAACTTCTCAACAAAAAATTAACAATAAACCATTTTCAGAACTAAATAAAAAGTTATTCTTAAAATCTGCAGGACAGTCAGCATCCTAACTTTATTGTAAAATCTATACATGGAAATTTCTGCATAGAGTCTTTCTTACACCTAATAAAACTACACAAATATATAAAACAGGAAAAATGAAATGCTGGAGGTATAATGAAGTTCTTAATGCTGAATAGTTACACATGATAATAGTTGTAAGTTGGTGACTTCCTTTTGGAGTGATTTTAGAAACTTTTCTCAGGCTTAGTGTTCAGACAATTGCATTATTACTGACTACTTGATACTATTTAATGCCCCAATTCCAGCAGCTATACCTATTTCTCAAATGCCTCTTCTTTGGGCAATACTTACCATTGCAAGAAAAGTTATAATATAAAACTGTAAAACTCAATTAGCATTTGGTGAATTTGTGTGCCTGGCTAAGACTATAAAAATGAGTTGTCAACTACAAGACTGAGAGCTTTAAACATAACTCATCAGTACATATCTTGGCAAAAGCTCAATTATTTACTGGAAAAATACTAATGATTAAGAATATATCGATATTCTTGTTATGATTTTTGTAAATAGTTAACATTTATCTTGTTATACACCTTTTTAAATGTCGATAGACTTGTTAAAACCAAATATTTTAAAAAACTAATAATGAATCTGAAGCAATGAAAAGGAATGATAGAAAGAGAAATACAAAGCATTAGATTGAAAGTGGAATTTAAATACTTTTAAAGTTTTGGGGATGGAAAATACAAGAGAGAGCTGTATGCAAATTGTTAACTTATTCTGACCACTGGGTAGTAAAATTTGGTCAATAATTGTTGACATATGAGTTCCAAATTAGATGTTCAGACACTTAAAGACATTGATTTTCCTGAATATTTGAGCTGCATGGCTTGTGAAATGCTGAGAATGGGAAAAAAATCAGAGTGTAAAGGCAAAAACTTGATGCATTCAGAATCACAGATGCATATCTGACAATGCCCACAATGCAAGTCGGGAATTCAGAGGATTTGTGTATGAATGAAAACTGAGACATATTATATACAGTGCATACTATCTACAATTAAATGAAGAAGTTGAGAAAGCTAGCCAAACAGTAAAGACTTTAATAAGAAAGACCTGTAGAAAATGCAATTTTGTAATATAAGAATGTTCTTCTGCAAGGACTCAGTACTTCACCAACTCAACTGTTTATGGGTAGAAGGATGAAAATCAGATTACATGCTTCAACGACATTGCTAACATCTGAAAGTCAATTTCTACACAAAAGAAATGCTGAAGAGAAATCAGGAACAACAGAAAGAATATTATAAAAGAAACCAAAAAAAGAGCGCTAGACTTACAGATCGTAAATAAAGTAAGAATATAAAAGCCAGGGGAAAGTCTAAGGCCTACAGCTAAAAATTGTTGGCAAAACAGCTGAACCAATATCCCGTATAGATCATGTGAGAGATGGTTAGTTGCATAGAAGAAATCATAGATATTTGCACAAGACTTATACATGGAAGATAAGCAAGCAGAAGGGTCACAGCTTGTCATTTTTTATAGGAAAACAGCTTCTGTGAAAGCTATGGTAATGAAGAGCTACAAACAGACTTGTGATATTTTGTCAATAAATGAAACTGTTGTGCAACAATAACTACCAATGCAAGAAAATATGTCCATTGTAAATAGTTGAGTACTGCTGAAGAAACTAGACATATTTGCAGAGTGTTGCAGAAGTAAAAAGGACTCTAAAGACTAAAGACTGAAACACTGCATTACTTAAATGCCTTTTTGGTATGTACTCATGATTGAAGGCTAACAGATGCATGTTGTGGTGATTACATGCATACCCATGACTGCCCTTTTACATTGCCACCTCTCCTGTGAGAGATCGATATTTGTTGATTCTGTTATGGCCTTCTCCCTTCCAGGATAGGCATGACCATCCTCCCTATGCCAGCTCTAACAGTCATTCATGCCACTGATTGAACTTGGGATGTCTGGAACGTGGTCAGAACCGTAACTCCCTATATCACCAGAACTAGAAGAAACGAGTAGCAAAATCAGTTTAGTGTACCGAAAACTCTTTATTAAATGCTTTTGTCAATGAAATTGACTTCTTCAGAAATAAAATACATATTTAAAAAAGTATTTAAATATCATGGTATTAAAATCAAGAACCAATAAAATTAAATATTCAGTTATGTATGTTAATGGAAACAACAAAGTGCAATGTTAACCCTTGAGTGTAAAACTCATACTGCTAATCTACAATCACCAAGGAAACATTTAATTTTGATGGTCTCATTTAATCCAGGAAGCTTATCCACCCCTAGTCTTATCTACCATTCACTGTCTCTTTTTTCAACTGTGTTTTTATAATTGCCTCCTCTTAAATCCATAGGAATATGCTCAGTGACTGCAAACACAAACTTTTTGTATCAATTGCAACTACTGGTGTGCCTATAAAGAGCATTACTGGTTTTCTTAGTTTTAATGTGATACACGTGCTCTTTTATTCTAGTGTCCAAACTCCTATTGCTCATATCAATGTAATAGCCTGTGCAGCCTGAACATAATGCAATGTAAACTACCCCTTTGGTTTGACAGGTAAACCTCCCTGGTATTGGAATAATACAGACCATGCAAAAATTACATTTGAAGGTGCCAAAAGATATTTTATCAGTAAAAGGGGGTAGATTTACTATGGTTATGTTGCAACAGTTGTTTGATATTACAGCTTTTTTTATAAACAAAAGAAGGCCGACTACCTAAAGTATGTACTAAATCACTACTACCTTCAATAATCTTCCAGTTGTTGGAAATAATTTTATTTATTTATTTATTTACTGGCATTTGATTACTGGGAAAGTCCACTGGGCCAGTGAAAGCCATTTTCAGTGGAGGCTTGGTGAGAAACTCACCATAATTAAAATGACAGAGAAAAAATATTTTACAAATGATATAGAGAAAAAAACAATTTACGAATAATAAAGAGAATGAGAATTATACAATAAGAGGAAATAAAACAAAATATAATATAACAGAAGCCTGCACACATGACTAAGAGAAAAGGTACTTTTAAATGTGGAGCATGCACACAGTGCAATTTTATTTCTAACATTGACCAGGTATTTTTAAAAAGTAGGAATAAATGGGTGTATGGTAAAAGTTTTAGTAACTGTAATACTAGTGGGCTAGTATATTTAGTTGTGTACAAGACCTGTGAAGCCTTTTACGTGGGAAAGACTGAAAGAAAATTGAAAAGACGCATTTATGAGCATATGTATGATGTTAAGAAATGTAATGTTAAAAATGCTCTGTACAAACATTCTTTGGACTGCCCAGAGGCAAGGTTTGAGTTTTTTATTTTAGAGGTTGCTATTCAGGATGTGAGGGGGGGGGGGTGTGCATGGGAGACTATCCTTGAGTATAGGGAATTATTATGGACGATTACCCTAGATGCAAGCAGGACCCCCCAGGCTAAATGAGAACATCTCAATAGCACCTCTACTAAAACTCAGGTCTGCCAAGTTATAATTAACTTTTGAATCAAACACATTTACTTACATTTTTCTACAAATGCACATTTTTTCACTAGTATAAATATGTATTTTTATTAATTTTATCAATTTTATTATATATACACTATTGAGACATTTTATTGACATTATATATGAGATTGCATGTACAGTTTTCACATTTATATTTTTACTATTGTTTTCAGGATGTGATTAATATGTTCTGACATCAGGTGGCAGCACTTGGAATTTAAAATGTTTTTTTAAATTGTATTCTGTTATTTTATTCCGTGGTGGTGCAGCAGTAGCGTTGTTGCCTCACAGCAAGAGGTTCTCCCGTTCGATTCTCGGCTGTATTGCGGGGAGTGCCTTCTGTGTGGAGTCCGCATGTCCTCCCCGCAGTTGGGTGCGCATTCGAAAGACATGCGTAAATGGGCATGCCTTTGTTGAATGTTGAATGTCATGCTGGCACCTCGGCGTTCGTGAAAATCTACTGCCAATCATTAGCGGACCGGAGTTCCGCTGTGGCGACCCCTAACTGGGAAAAGCCGAAAGACAACAACAACATTCTGTTACTTTATTGGTCATTTTTTGATTGGGGGAACTATTTAATGGGCCTTTGTTATGTAATTTATTATTCTGATGAAGTTCTTGTGAATGAAAACACATTCTGAGTGTTATCAGTGTTTTGGTGGTTTGCTCATTTATCATTTGGTGCCATCAAACCTTGAAGAATCTGTGAACCTGAGTGCTTCCTTCAAGCATGTTTTTCTTCTGTTATTGATGGCTACAGTGATTGGAATCCTCATTTTTTACTACTTTGGATAATATAAATTGGATTACAAATTATGCAATTACATAAAGGTAATATAGTATAGACAGTGGGCAGGATTCACGAAGGCTTGCACGGAGTGTAAGAGACGTGCAACACTCCATGCAAGCCTCCTGATCCAGGAACAGCCCTAAACTCCGTGTAAGAGACCAGTAAAACGTCTCTTACACGGACTGGGCGTGGACATGCTAAATACCTCACTTGCATCCGAAAGGTATGCAAATGAGGTATATTAGCGATCCACGAAGCAGAAACCTGTCCGTGTAGGAGACGTTTTAGCTGCAGAAATGTACTCAGTTGACAACTGAGTACATTTCTGCAAAATCCACAATGGAGCGGTGTCAGCTCCAAAAAAAGGTTGCATATGATTCAGGCAGCATGCCAATGGCCAAATATGTGGCCATTGGCAAGATAACCCGATGCAAAAATATTAAAAATATGATTTTTTTTTTTTGGTAATCGCCGATGTTTTAACCCAGCGCAGCCCCGCGCAAACGGGCTGCGCTGTATAAAAACATAAAAAAGAAGGTTATAAACCCACAAATGTGGGTTTCATGCAATACATGGAATGACAATGCAGGGACCAGCAGACCAAAACCAACATGGCCACCGTGTAGTGGTTGCTAAGGGGGGAAGCTGAGTCTAAGACATGTAACTAAGCATTAGTAGGCAATCTCATGTAAATGAGGGTTAGGATACTGAATCTCACAGTCACATACCAAATGAGCATGGTCTGAGTAGTGTAAGAGATACAAAAGGGGGAGGAATAGAGTAGGAGATAGGTGACATCACAGGGGGGAATGGTAGAAAGAAATGCAGTTCATTGGAGGCCAGTGTAACATGACAGATGACAGGCACAGATCATGGAAAGAGGTGTGCCACTAGATAAGTCATGGAAAGACAAGAAATGGAAGAGGCACACTGTTACCTACACCAAAGTTTCTTGCTGGCCATGCATGCGCACGTGTGCGCGCAATGAAGCGCGAGTAAGGCAGTGTGCGCACGTGTAAAGACAGTGTGAGCATGTGGGAGCGTGTTGGGAGAAGTTTAACACTGTTTGCGCGGGTGTGCGCGCGTGTAAGGCAGTCTGAGTATGTTGGAGGCTGTTGGCAGACGTGTAACGGTGTTTGCGCGGGTGTACACGCATTTAAACCTGAATAAGTAGATTCTTAACCATGGAAGGACATGTGCGCGCGTGTAAGCCACTGTGTGCGTGTTTCAGATAGTATGCAAGTTGCTCCCCCCTGAGGAAACAGAAAGGAAAAAGGAAGCAACAGAATTAATAGGAAGCTAGCAGGGATAACTGCTGAAGCTAGCAGGTGAAAATAATTAGAAGCAGGCAATTACACAGGCAGAATAGCAGCCCAGCCCAGCACTTAAAACTCTGCAAACAGTAGTGCAGGATGTTTTCATTAAGAGACACTGCAAGACAGGAGTAAGCTAATAGAAGTGAAAACTGAAAAAGCTGAACTCAGAGCAGAAATGCTAGGGGCTGCCATAGCTGTCATAATGAGACATAGGTGACTTGCTGAGGGTGGTGACAATGCAGATGGTGCCAGACAACCCACAGTGAGGAGACGGAGAAGAGTGTACAGGCCCAGGGTCACCTACCACGGGTTACATGAGCTGGAGATAGTAGAGCACTATAGAGTGGACAGAGAGCTCCTGCAGCAGATTGTTGAGCTGTGCAGGCCACGCCTCACACACAGAACCAACAGAGGGGAACCCATCCCAGTGGAAACCAAGGTATGTGTTGGCCTAAGAATACTAGCAACAGGTACCTTCCAGAGACCAACTGGCGATATGATGGGGATATCACACGCATCAGCCTCCAGGGTACTACACCAGTTCCTGGATGCCATGTCAGCACATGTCGGTGATCATGTATATTTCCCCAATGCCCGTGAGGTATTGGCCAACAATATGCGTCTCTTCCAGCAAATAGCGGAATACCCTGAGGTACTGGGTGCTATAGACTGCACGCACATACGCATCAAAGCACCAGCAGGTGAGCGGGGTAGGGCCTACATAAACAGCAAGGGCTTCCCCTCCATCAACTGCCAGGTCGTGTGTGATGCCCAGGGCATAATAATGAATGTGTGCTGGCTGCCCTGGGAGTTATCACGATTCCCACATCTGGCATTTGACGCAGCTGTACCAGACATTTGTCAATGGGGACATCCCACACGGACACCTAGTGGGGGATGCAGGTTATGCACTGGAGCCGTGGCTGATGACATCCATCAGAAACGCACACACACCTGAACAGGAACGCCATAATGAGGCACATGCACAAACACGTAATGTGATAGAGCGTGTGTTTGGGCTGCTCAAGTCACGGTTCCGGTGTCTGGACACATCTGGTGGAGCCTTGCAGTACACACCAACTACATGTACCCAAATCATCATGGTATGTGCTATGCTACATAATATGATCTTGCGAAAACAGCTGCAGCAGGACCAGCATAGGGCCGGGCCAAACAGCCCCCCACCATTGCCAAGGCCATCACAGGCAGAACGTGACTCGGAGGAGGAACAACCTGAGCCTGCCCCAGTAGGCAGAAGGAGGCATGCCCAGTATGCCCTGGCCTTGGCAAAGAGGCAACGCATAGCACATACACTGACACAGTAGGAACCCTGGGAATGATACCCCTCTCTGACTCACTCATATAGTAACACGGATGCCTAACATGACACAACCTGCTCTCAAACATGTACAGGGAGTGTATTATGTGCATCCGACAGAGGCAGCCCTGCAGCACCACCTGAGGCATGATTGCCATGTGTCAAGCAATGTAACATCATCTAGTATATGCAAACATGAAGACCCTGCCTAACATCTCACCCTCACCAAGCATGATGCCACACTATGTAGAAAAGAAGATCAAGTACAATAATCGGCTGAAGTAATGCAGTCAGTCAAAGGGGAGCCAATGTGTCACAGGCTGGGAAGATATGCGGAGTCTGACATGATGCACCACCTGCTAGGGGTGGCATGCACCTAGCATGTCATGCCCCATGGATACTGGCAAAGGCTGTCTGTACCCACAACATGCCCTGAATAGGTAAGTCGCAAAACACACACCCAACCTCATAGGTTCTACAAGGGATAGGAACCTAGATGTAACACTACCCCATGACAGATGTACAAACAGCAAGATGTGTGCAGTGTAAATGCACACAGTAAGGAGAATGTAGATACCAGTCCTGTAATAGAGAACTGGGCAAGGCTCACAGCAGCACCCTAGCACTACCAGGTCACACCTCATACTGTGCTGTACAGCCGCAAAACATGGAACAAGCTACAAAAGGTGGGTGACTAGCAAGAAATGACAAGGATAACCACACCCCCATGTTGGTACCACAACAAGAAGCAGCATGGAATAGCCATGGTCAACTACCAATGGCTAAAACTGCCTCGCAGTAGATAGCCTGCTGCAGACCACTGTCCTAATACCAGGAACATCACCTGGCCTATGTCGGAATACATGAATATATCAAGCCCCCCAAACCACATTATATTGCTCTACTGAAAATACCCAGACAAACACCGGTAGCATCGTACTAGCACCAACACAGTAGGGGAAAGTTACCCAGATGCCATAAACCAAACTGCCCAGGAACAATGTACTACCCCCACAAGAGGGGTAAGCATACTGGATGTGATAATCAGCAACATGTGTACTGGATGGCAAGATGAGAAGTGTACCCCTCACTGGTAAGACAAGACCATAGAGTAAGCACACTGGAAATACACACCCGACCCCAGTCCCTGGCCAGAATACCACAGTGCAAAACATGTGTAAAGTATAGGTTGCAGCCCACAAAACCGATGTTGAATCCAGAAAAGGCCCTGTGCAAGTGCAGAACATGGGACACACCACAGAACATGTTATACAGGCATTCCATGAACACAGCCAGGAATGCTTGGAGTATGCAATCACAAATAACAACACACAATGCCATACATGCAGACATCTGGCATGCTGGGCTCCAGCCATTACCAAACCATGCAAGAGAATGAGGAAGATACCACATGATAGAGCAAACATAAAAAGGGAAATAATCACTGACCAGTAGTATGGCAACAACATATGTCCACACATACAATCCACTAAGTCCAGCCACAACAAGTATAACCTATGAATCCAGAGGCAATGTGACGCCTGTCCCAAGTACACAGACAACCACAACACCCCCGAATAAATACAAACATATGTGATAGATGCATCCATGTATCCAAAGCAGAGGTTGAGCTCCAACAAGCCAGTACTGTCAACACTAGTCAGGAGGAGAAGGTAACCACATACACCACGAACCCAGTCCCACATAGACCTACCACAACTGTAAACCAAACACATAAAATATGCCCGGAGGCCTCAATTACAAACACACCACACCAACAGATGCCTCCAACGTAGATCACAAGCAACCACAACCTTCAAACATAGCACATGCAACGAATAGTACGCAAAGCTGGTGTGCCAAACAGTCACAGGCCCGAAGGAGAAACAAATGCCTGATACAGTCGTAATAGGTGTCTGTATAGGCAGAAACACAGCTGTCCCACTCACCAGACTGAACAGGGGAAAGGGTAGAGTAAGCTGCTTGTAGGTAGCCACAAAATGCCACGTAACACAAGTACGCAGGTCACCCCAAAGCAAGCAGGAATATGATGCACTTAATGTCCATGCTGGGGTGAATTACCTGAGATGTACCTCCCTGGTCACCAACAAATGAGACATGTATGGTCCCTCCGAGTATGTACCCCAAGGCGGGATGACACTGGCTGTGTGCAGCATCCAACCTCACCAAGAATGATGCCACAGTACAAACACAGAATGTTCATGTTTAACAGCTGGCACAGTTACAGCTGTCAGTCCAAGAGGGTGTAATGTGTGTCCGCTGGAGATGTCAAGCATGACAAGCCATGCTGCTGTTCCAGGGATGGCTTGCACCTGTTACCCCTGGGCGTCTGGATACTGGATAAGGCCTTTGCCGCCTCCATAGAGCCGTATGTAGGCAAGGCCAAAAAGACTACCCACCACCCTAGAAAACATAAGTGGTAGGAAACATAAGGGTAATGCTGCCCAATGCCAGATGTGTAAACTGCAATATGCATGCCCCTGAGGCACTTCCCATTATGGAGAACATTGATGTCTGTCCAGTGACAGAAGCCTGCTGCAGGCTTAGTGATACCACACCAGCACTACTAGGTTATACCACATACCATGTGTTATGGCCCCAACACTTGCACCAAGACATCAAAGGAGGGGGAGTATCCATATGCAGCACAGACACCCATATAGCCAGGTAACTGACAATGCACAAAGCAGCGGACACCACCCATGTGCACATAACTGTAGTCAAAACTGCTGTACAGTCTGTAGCATGCGACAGACCACACTCTCACACACAAGAACCCCAGCCAGACATCCGAAGACACTGGACAGTATGGATGTCCCACCAAATACCAGACAAGGTACACAAAGTACCACATAGGTGTCAAACCATTATGTATGCAAGGAGTCATCAGGGACCTAGGGACACAGGTCGACATTAATCTGTCATGTGACAGCCACAATGCCAATGTGGCTATGAAGACTGTTGATACTGGACACCGTATCATGAAAGGATTCACACCAACATCAACAAGGGTCACTGTGCCGCTGTACTGTCCCCTTATCAGACCCACAATCTAGTACAATGACTCATATGGGATGTACCATACGTGACACCTGCAGCGGTTTGGAAGACCTCATAGTTACCCCATCAACAGGATAAAGGGTGCGGAATATATGTCATATGCTGCCTGGCTGTAGACACCCCAGCTGACTGCAGCCACACACTGCCTACACAGAGGCATTGTATGTCCATTGTACCAGGCTATGTCCAACACAGGAGTAATGGACATGCTACACCACAGGAAATCAAAGCCATTGGAGCTGTGAGAGTCACAGATGTCAACCTCAACACATAATGAAATAAGATGTGCTGGAGGGACAGATACATAACCCATAGGCCCCCCACACCCAGAAACAGGATCCCAATCCATGGTAGGCAGAGCCCCTCACTGACACCCCTCAACAGGAATATTGCCAAGTGGATGGATGACTGTACATGTATACTGGGGGTCCCCACTGTGTCACGACCAGACAGAGGCACAGTGAAGAACCTCATAAATGGCCATAATTAAACATAGCAAGGGGTGGCAAAAGACACACACACTCTAGCTAGGCTTACCAATGGCCTAGGGTGTCTAGCCTACTAGGAACCCATGAACCTATGAAGATACAACACGTACAGGACACTAAGGATAATCACAAGGCTTACCCAACTGATGGTAGGAACCATGTTGGGCATCCACAGATATGCTCGAATCACACAGATATTACAAACAACATACCAAACACACACACATATTGCTAACATACAACCTGTCAGGTGCAGTGCAAACACCCTCCCGAGTGCAAAATACCTATCCCAGCAGATGGTCCCCTGACATTGCAGATGCTGAGGTAACAGCCATCATCTGCAAAGCAGAACACACAGCAGCAAAGGTATGTGACGGTGTCCTGTGCTGAGGCCAACATGGACCCCAAGAGTAATGGAATGCAAAATCACACTACTGGCCAATGTCAGCCTTACCACAGGGTATGTACCCAAAGAGCAGTGTACAACAACAGTGGTCCATCACAACAAAGGGGTTGCCTGAATGGATACTCCAAACTAACACCCCAGGATCCTGACAAGCTTGTTCTGTACAGCTATGGAAAGGATCAGTATGTACCGCAGACAGAAGGCTAATGTGGACCTACTGATACCGGACCCGACACACTGTGGCTGTTGTAACTGCAGAACTGCCCCTAAACATGTCTGACCCATTTGAAGCAGTCATTAAGGTCAGTGATGAGGGCTATGTGGTCCACACAGCGTAGCTGGACCGCACATGCTTCTAGACCATACCGTACGTGTTCAGTATGGATATGTTCACCAGCTTAAATATACACCCCTATGTCAGTAGAGGGGTTGCAAAGCAGACCAAGGACAGAACTGACATGGTCAGACATGCTGCATCCATGCCAGACTACAAAGCGGATATGAGTGGCATCCCACAAGGCCTGGTCTTGTCCCCCCCACCCCCGTTCTGTATACATGTCCCATAGGTATAGGCCAACATGGAAGGACTGTGATTGAGCATGTATGCAGAGGAGTACAAACAGCCCACCGTATCCGACCCCCAGCTGACACAAGAAACCCACAAAAGGGCCACCACAAACAAACAACTGTAGCCATAGCCAAGTCAGCAAGCTAATCGCAGAAATGTGTATAGACAACCACTGTGGATATACAGTAAGTGCCCACAAAATACCACGCAGGTGTTAACCCATGAGGCACCTAACATGTAATGTGAGACCTGGGTACAAAAGGTGATAAATAACCTGCACTGGACAAACATGTGTCTGTAGTGTTCACAGAAACATGTACCATATACCCACCCAAACATGAAGGCTGGCAGATGTAGATAGGGGAAACCACTCTGGCTCTGCAGCCATCCTCCATCAGCATCACAACTGACTACAATAGCCCTTGTGGGATATACCGCAGCAGACACCTCCAACGACTGTAAAGTCCACAACAGTACCCCACCAGGGCTAGCAAAGAGCCTGAACAGATGCCATGTGTTGCCTGAGTAAACAAACTGCAGCCCCACACATGTCCATCCTTCCCGGCTACAGGAAAGCTGTGCCTGATGTATGATGCCATGTCCAACCTGGAATGAATGAACATGTTGCACCTTGTACAATCTGAATGGCAGTGAGCTATGCACATGAGAGCCCTGAACCCCAGCACTGACATACATAGGACAAGCTGTACAGAATGATCCATAACACAGAAGGCACCCCCACACTGCAGTAAACTCCTGATACAGGGCAGCCAGAGTGCCACATATCGACACCCCTCAAGAGGCATCCTGATGAGTGTATGGGAGATTGTAGGCTACCCTGGGTATCACTGTTATGTCAGAGGTAGACAGAGGCACAGTATACCAACCATGACATATGTAATGGCAAACCCCAGTTACAATGTGTGTCAAAGGACAAACACACCCTGTGACTACCATCAGCAATGGCCTACAGAACATCGCTAGTGTTTGCCAATGCCCACCCATGTTGTGGAATACACTAGCAATGTTGGACGAGCCTGGTGTAGGTAGTCCATATCTGAACATATTGCAACATGGTCATATGTGCACAACTGGCCCCTACACAGTCTGTCGTGCTCACTATGAAGATGTCAAGCAGTGATAGGACTAAAGCCCAGGATACTGTCCACTACAGTGAAATACCGAACCAGTACACTATATGGTACTACAGTGTTAGGTCATTATGAAAGTATGTTGAGAACTGTCTGCAAAGTATCCCATGCAATTCCTGCAGGCACAGTATAATCCCTGTTGTGGCAGACACGAAGCAGTTGGCCAGTTAGTACACAACATGACACCCAGCACACAATCATAAACGTGTGATAATGATGAAGGTCACACACACCCAAATATGTGTTGGACTTCAGAGTACAACATATGGAAAGCTCACACTGGGCATGCTCGCACACTTTGATAAATGAGGCATATGTCAGACAACATGACATGGAAAGGCTGAACTGGGCATGCTCACACACTTAGGCCATATCTCTGTGTAGCAGTTGGCCACACATATCTGGTATTTGTATGTGTCAGTCCAGGAACCAACCACAACACAGCAATCAGCCCAGTGCACACAGAAAATGACCACAGAGACATAAGTGATATAGTGGATCGCCGTCATATGCAAACATCTGCCACAGATACACAAGTTGGTCATAGGAACAGGGAATGCTATGGCAATAAAGACCTGCAAACAGTAGAACAGCACTACAAATATTGTGCATCGGACAATTGAACATATGGGTGTAGAGGTCAATACTAGGCTTCTTGCCCCAGGGAATGGCAGCTCAGCCAGAGTGTGCTTGGCATCTGCATCCCCAGGATAGTAGGCTACCGTGCCACTGTACAGTATGTCACAGAAGGCGACGTGAGGCTAGTGAGCTGTGCCTCTGTCAAGCAGGGGCACCATGGAGGTCTCAGGGATTGAATGTGCTAAGCCACAGCCATGTTGTCGGTGTGTGCTGTGAGAGGGTTGCTGAGGATCTCTGACAGTAGGTGTCCATCAATAACAGACTGAGGGGAGCCCTACCTGCATTCTCTGGACGATTCCACTGTCAACACTGTGTTGTAATGAGTATGTGTGAATGAAGTGCCATGCTGGAAACGTCCACAGATGTCCTCCCTCTGTGGGCTACAGCTCTGCAATGTAGTAGGTCGCTCTGTCTGTAGAACGGCGCATATATGGCCGGTGTACAGCTGACAGGTGTATTGTTGTGGAGCAGTCATGGGTATATGTGGGATAGCATGACCAATGCAAACTGCACACATGCTCATAGGATGCAAGTGTCAAGGATTATGCTGAGTGGCCAGTATAGTCCTCCAGCATGGGTCCTCTGAAGTCATCCACCCCAGTCTACACAAGTGTAGAGTCTGCTTGTGCTAAACACAGTTTGTGTGCAGTGACAACCTTGCCTGGGGGTGGAGATGAGATATGGATGTCCAGGGAAAGGTGGACATGGGCAGGTATCAACAATGGTGGTCTACCTCTGGTGTGGAACAGTGAGTACCCACGTTGCAGATGGACAGGTGCAATATGTATTAACCCATGTGGCTGTGGTGTGTGGTTCTGCCATAGCACATGGACCCACAAATTGTAGTGGCGGTAGGGTAAAGTGGTAGAGGCCTGAGTAGTTCTCACACACAATATGCCTGTACCTGATGTTAACAACTGGAATGGTGTATGTGAATACCTGCATATCCTGGCACTGTTCCCAGGGAAGCTAAGTGTGTGTCCTGGATGTGGGTGTGGTGTGCTGGACTGGTTGTGTTGTGTGTTACAGGTCCTGTGGTCCCAAAGCATGGTATAGAACATAACCTGCCAGTGCGATGTGCACATCTGACCCTGATGTAGGTGGCTGCAAATGCATATACATGCTATCCCCCACCTGACAGGTAGTACGACATCTACAAACCTCTGTGGAAAGGAAGATGTCAGCACCCTAGAAATACTACAGGTGCAGAACAGATGCCCAGTAATTCGGATAGTGCGCTCTGCTAATGCGTCACCCTCAAGTGTCATAATATAGTTAGGTAGGGGTTCGAATCCTGCAAATGCTCAGTGTGTGTGTATGTGTGTGGGTGAGTGGGGTTTGTGGGTGTGAAAGGCTGTGAGAGGGAAATGTTCCTTTTGGCAACTGGGAGACCACACTACAGGATGCACACCTCCCTTTCTAAACACAGATGATGTCAGCACCCTATAAGTATAGCAGGAGAAGGAAAGCCTCCCAGTAATGCGAATAGCGCGCTCTGCTAATGCATCCATCTCACGTGTCATAACATAGTTAGGTAGTGGTTTGAATCCTGCAAATGGCAAGTGTGTGTGTTTGGATGAGGGGGGTTATTGTGTGTGCGAATATGTATGAGGGATGTCCCTTTGGCAACTGGGAGAACACACTACAGGATGCACACTCCCCTTTCTAAACACAGATGATGTCAGCACCCTATAAGTACAGCAGGAGAAGGGAAGCCTCCCAGTAATGCGAATAGCGTGCTCTGCTAATGCATCCGTCTCAAGTGTCATAACATAGTTAGGTAGTGGTTTGAATCCTGCAGATGCCAAGTGTGTGTGTGTTTGGATGGGGGGGGGTATTGTGTGTGTGCAGATATGTATGAGGGAAATGTTCCATTTGGCAACTGGGAGAACACACTACAGGATGCACACGCCCCTTTCTAAACACAGATGATGTCAGCACCCTATAAGTACAGCAGGAGAAGGGAAGCCTCCCAGTAATGTGAATAGCACGCTCTGCTAATGCATTTCCCCTGCGTATCGTAATGTAATTAGGTAGGAGTTTGAAACCTGTAAATGACATGTGTGTGTGCATTTCCGTATGAAAAACATGTTAGTTTTGGCAATCAGGTGATCACACTACCTGATGCACATTACCCTTTCAAAGTACTGATGTTGTCAGCACCTTATAAGTATAGCCAGAGACGAGGAACTATCTAGTAAACTGAACAGTGCGCTTTGCTAATGCGTCCCTCTCACGTGTCATGACTTAGGTAGGTAGGGGAATAAATCCTGCAAATGGCAAGTGTGCATGTGTGTGGGGGTAGTAGGGTGTGTGTAAATGCAAGTGTGAGGGAACAGATCCTTTTGGCAAATACTACAATACACCAGATGCTGCATACTCCACCAGTAAACACAGGGGATGTCACCACACTATCAGCACAGCCAAACAGGGCTAGTTGGCAAGTAATGCCAATAGTGTGCTCTGCTACTGTGTCTATTACCATCGTCAGAGTACAGATAGGCATGTTTTGGTAACCCACAACTGTCACGTGTGGTTGTGTCACACAATATGACCTTGTGCGGGTGTTTGTACATAACAATGCATGCCATTGCCTAACCCAGCAATGGCATTGCACACATGATGTATGTGTGTGACACATACACATAAATACCTGTGACCTGCAGTAGTTACCATGTCTGACACATGCTTTGTGTGGATAAATGGTATTAGCAATGTATGCCAATATGACTGTGTCTTACTGTGCAGGGTCCGCACATGGTATGTCCCTATACAGTGTGGGTGTCTATGGTGAAAGACCTACAGCAGGGGATACACATTTGGTCTGGGCCATATAGTGTACATGTAGTCAATGTACAGGTGCTGCATGTTCCCACCTGTTGTGGTAGTGGTAACATGTCATTCCACTGCAATTCGGTGACCACATGCTGTGAACTCTTCAACTAGAGTGTTGTAGCTACAGTAATGCTCACACACAATGTTCGGCTGGATGCAGTATGGCCTTATAAACACATTTCATGGGACTGTCATATTGCCGGTGTTGTTATGGAGGATAAGTGGTCTTCCTGTGTATGTGAGGGTTGTGTGTGCCATGCTATGAACCAGATGGCAGTCCGACACACTGTCAGCTGCACATGAGTAGGCCCTGATGGTTTGTGCTGTGCCAACAACCTGGAGGTGTGTGTATCTGTGTTAACTTGGGATACCACCCCCCTATCCATGTGTGTTACATGTGTAGGGGACGACAGGCATGGTATGGGGCATAACCTGTCAGTGATGGGTAACACCTGTGAGCCATGAATCATGCATCCGGTACTGCACAGACATTGCATTTCACCGTGCTGAGGGCAGTGTCTGGTGCATGCATCCTCCGGTGTACACTGCTGTTGTTGTGTAGCAGCACTGTTAGTGTCCTAACCTGTGTGATACCCACGGAGGTCACTATGTAAACCATGTCCTGCAGCATAAGGCAGTATGTGTGTACCAAGGAGCCTTGCCAGTATACATCGGGCCATGTGTGTCACGTGCAAGATGACCCGTGAACATCAATGTGGCTTCCCTAGCATGTAAGCATACGTTGACAGCCAGTGGATTCCCTATGAATGACAGTGGAGACTGAGCATAATGTAGACATACAACAGCCTTCCCACATATAGTGGTAGAATACCTGGGGAGGGTATGTTGGCAACTAACATCAGGCTCATACTGGCCTGTGCCACATGCTGAGAGATCCATTCTATGTTCCCTATCATGTAGTCCAGGGAGGTATGTCCCAGGCAGCCACACTGGCATGGTCAATGAGTGAGTCATATCTGTCCATGCCTCTGTCTGACCTGTATGCATGTGTGCTGTGGTGGACCATAGTGCCCCTGAGTCATATCACTGTGACCTTCACCAGATACAGCCTGTTGAGCGGGACCCCAGTGCAGCACACATGACAGGTACCTGACACGTCTGTAGCAGGTGTGTTGTGTAGCCCTACAGGCTGTGGGTGTGTGGCACAGGGGATGTGCGTGCCATGTGTGGCATGTGCTCTGTTCCGATGGAACATATGCCTGTGTGCCAGCTGCGGAGGTGTGTGATGCCCAGGCAGGCTGCTAGTCTGAGTCCCCACGTTTGCCCCAGTGTGTTCAGCATGCTGTCAGTGTGTGTCAATGTCTGACTGGTATTGTCATCACTGTAATATCTTGTATTGATTTATTTATTTATCCTACATTTGTTGACTGGGATAGCCCAACTGGATGCATGTCCATTTCCAGGGGAGACCCGTGGAGACAAGCTACGAGGGTAGCAGATACAGCATTACAGAATACTAGCATTACATAGTACAAACAGATTATTTACAGAGATTACATAAGTAAGCAAGTCAGACATGTTCCACAGGTTAATGTTAGACCTGAGCACAAGCCAGGATTAAATTGAAATTACACAGTACAGTGGTTCACAGAGGTTACACATTCGAGTTAGCCAGGCTTGATACATTGACATAGCCAGTTACATGACAAATGTTGTTTGAGTCTACTGTTAAATGACCTAAGGTGGACATTAGGGTAATATCAGCTGGAAGTGAGTTCCAGGATCTACTTACAGGGTTTGCAAAGAGAGAATCACCAGCTGTGTTATTAAACTCGCTAGTTTGAAGTAGTACATTGTTAGAGGATTGAAGCGGTCTAGGATTGTTATAGGGGGTGATTATAATTTAAGTGCAGGAGTATTGTCTGGATTATAGAGGATTTTATAGGCCATAATCAGTTGGTTATACTGTATTAGGCTGGGTATTGCAAGCCAACCAAGCTGATTTAGATTGATGCAATGATGTGTCCTAAAAGGCGGGCCAGTGGCAAACCTGGCAATGTGGTTGTAGCAAATCGAGTGCTTGTTAAGGACAGTCTTGTTCATATGTGAGAGTAGAGGGGATGCATACAGAAGGGCTGAAACAGGGTGTGAGCGAGCTATGGCACTTTTAGCTGGAGGGGCTAGGAAGGCTTTAATTCTGTAAAGTGACCCTAGCTTTCTATTGATGGCTTTGCTAATCTGGTTAACATGTATGTCACATATGAGATTATTGTCTATGATGACACCTAATAGTTTTGGAGATGGGTCAGGGGAAATTATTGTGCCATCAGTTGATGTTATGGTAACGGTGAACGTGGTAGACCTATGTGTTGGTGGAATAACAGCAGTTTAGTTTGATTGGGATTTAGGATCAGACGATGTTCAGAAAGCCAGTTGGCTATTGTATTAAAGGTGGTCTGGGTAGCTGACCATAACTCTACTGGAGATGTGGCTGAGCAGATCAAAGTAGAGTATACAGCATATTGGATACAGCTGACTTTTGGGATGACAGTATAACGGTCGTTAATGATGATGGAGGACAGCAAGGTCCCTAGGATAGAGCCTTGTGGTACTCTGAGGGTGTTAGGTAGAAGGTTAGAGGGTTTGTTCTGCCAGAGGCCGGCCTGCTGTTGACCATGCAGGTAGGATTGACACCATTGGAAGGCTCCAGTATCTAGACAGTCTGTGCAGGGTGTGGAGTCCAAGTTGGTGATCAACCATATCGTATGCCTTTGAGTTATCCAAAAAGAGGGCTGTGGATATATAATTAATGTTGCATGTATGGCTTATGGTGTTAGTAAAGGCTAGGAGGCCTGACGTAGTGCTGTGATGAGGACGTAAGCCATGCTGAGTGTCTGCCATAATGCGAGTTTGGATTAGGTGGTGCATGACTTGTCTGTGACGAAAGTCTCCATAATCTCTGCAAGTGGAGAGAGTATAGCTATTGGCCTATAAGTGGAGACTTCAGTAGAGCTGCCTCCTGTGTGAAGTGGGATTACATATGACATTTTCCAGATGGTGGGAAAGTTAGGTTCTAACATAGTACCTTTGATTACCTTTGAGACGGAGTAAGCAATAGCATCATCTGGTTTTGATAGGTACTCGGCAGGGAGTTGATCAGCAGACAGTGTAGTGGGTTTCACTGTTACAACCAAGGTACGGAGAAGTGAAGTGGCGACTGGTTGGCAGCTGGACGCAAGTAGTTTTCTAGGGGTGCTGCTTTCAGGACCAGGGGAGCTAGGAGGTAGATGGCTAGCTAGGGCCTGCAATGTCTCAGTAAAGGACTGGTCAAAGCTATCAGGAACATCTTCAGGGGTATTATCAATAGTAGCAGCAGGGATTGGGTTTGACGTTTGTCCTGGATGTAGTATATATGACATGCCACCTGACAGGGTATGGCATTACTGGGTTCAGAGAGACCAGTCCCCAGATTGGCTGTGTGGCGGCATCCCACACATGTGTTGTACATTCCTGGCCAAGGGTGATGGCTGACTGCATACATGTGGCAGCTGTGACAATGACACATGACTCACATAAACCACGACTGGACCATAGAGACGATTCACAGGTTACCTTTGCACATGCCACCCTAGTAGTGTGATTGCCATGGTGAGTACCAACACATAGGGCCAATGGGGAACAACATACTGAAGGTGTGCATGTGTGGGTGGACTGCCTCTGTTTCATAGCACTGACATATATGACTGCACACGTGGGTAAATGCCAGGTAAGACATGTGCAATGTGTCACAGGCAACGTACATGCGTACAGGACAGACAGTGACGTTCTGTCATGTGTAAGGTTGACATACATATGGTACGCTATGCAGATGTCACTAGCAATCTACAGAAGCACTGTAACTCTGCATTGCATGTGTAAGCAGTGTTCCAGGGGACCCCAGGCGAACATGCATGCAAACAAAGCTACAGTACACAGGGCTGGAAGTACTGCATTATACAACAAAGAAGGGGTAACAATAACAGTAGGTAACAATGCAAATATGTAGGCACTATCAACATGTACCCAGGAATACGCAGCACAGATGCCCATGGTAGAACCGATATTATGTCATACTTATTTGTGATCTGGACAACATTGGTACTGCACACATATCTAGATGCGTGAACATACACATGGCATAGTCGTTGTGGGCATCTTGACACCATTACTGTACATATCCACCATTGCATATCACTACTTGCATTAGCTTTCCCCCTGTGCTACCCATGTATGCGGCTATCTGTTGACAACCTTACCACCGGCATGCAATTATGTGCAGCTGTTATACTTTGGTATGTACTATGGGTGCAGATAACAATTCAGGACATTCATACAGTTACTACAGCAGGCATGCTGGGGTACACACACAGTCATAGCAGCACACTGTACTGTTACCAACATGATACTACTAATACACGTCTATGTAGTCACCCTGTGCATCAGCAACATGTTTACCTGTTCCCGCAATGATGTTGGAGATTGCAGGAGGTGGCACAGTGTCATCATATGCATAGGGTGTGGATTAGGTATGCCTGAGTCAGCCACTCATACCACCAATTGACATGTGTGTGTATGTGTGTTGGTGAAGGACAGCAGTACAGGGTGGGGCAGTGTTGGTGCAGTGTGTGCGTGTATGTGGTTGCCCTAAGTGTTAACATTTCGCATGTGTGTATGCATGCACACAGTTCCACCTCATGGCTGCCATATACAGGGGTTTGTGGACAGCCACAGACTGCACCTGGCAGGCCACACAGATCAGTGTCTGTGTGCACGGACATGGTACCTGTGCCTGGTAGGGGTGCTACGGACCATATCCAGTACAAAGCCTGACTGGGTACTGTCATCAGAAGCGGGGGTGTGTTGACTGGACACATGTCCCTGTTGGGACTGTCCAGAGCCACGTGCACATGGTCTCCTGGGGCGTTCCGATGACAGCACAGACCCAGCATTGCTGGGGCTGCTGCTGGCACTATGGGGCGTGCGCGAGCCTGTTGCCGTCCACGCCGACTGCCAGCTGCTGCCGCTGCCGGCATACGGCCACGTCGACGCCGCAGATGCCCACCATTGCCATGGCTCATGAACATCTGGTTGTGGAACTGCTGTAATATGTCCCCACAACGTCTGTCTATGACATTGGTGAAGTTACGGAGAGCATCCGCAATGTCACGCATACTGTCTGTCATGGCTGTGCGACATGCTCTGAGCTCCCTCAGACCCTGTCTGGTGTACCTTTCCATATGTGACTGAGCCTGCATGACAGTCCGAAACATAGCTGAGGTTGACAGACCTCTTTGGGCACGTCGGCCAGAGGCAGTACGCCCACGGATGCTCCCACGAGAACCCATGGGCAACTGTCTGTGTGGTACCATCGGAGGACCCTGCCCATGGCTGCTGTGTGGGGACGCATGTGCCACAGGTACCACATTACCCTGGTCTATGCCCGCTGTATCCTGTCCATCGCCTAGGGACAATGGTGACAAAGGATATATAGGCAGGATGACTGTGTGCAATGATGGGGTTGACAGCTGTGTACTGTCAATTGGCTGACCAATGGCAGACCCTGACACACCTTCCTGTACCATTACACATATATCATCATTACCAGTAGCCGTGGCACAGGATTCAGGTTCCCTGCTGCAGGTCACCAGAGCAGCCCCAGAACCTGTGGGATGAAGACAGGAAACACAGTTTACAGTCTCCAGACATTGTTACCAGTGATGCACTTATACGCACATGGACACATGCACACAGGCACACATGCACACATGCACACAGGTGCACATGCACACATGCACACGTGGACACATGCACACGTGGACACATGCACATGTGGACACATGCATACATGCACACATGCACACATGCACACATGCACACGTGGACACAGGCACACATGCACACATGCACACATGGACACAGGCACACATGCACACGTGGACACAGGCACACATGCACACATGCACACGTGGACACAGGCACACCTGCACACATGCACACGTGAACACAGGCACACCCGCACACCTGCACACATGGGCACAGACACACCTGCACACATGCACACATGCACACCTTGCAGTATACACACAGAGCACTACTGAGTTACACTACTGTTACTAGCATTATCAGGACCATTATAGGTTATGTTAAACACACTCACCAGCATGGATGGCCTGTCTCTCTGTAACCCTGGAGGGACCTGCAGAAATTATGAGATTAATGTCAGTGGGCACATCTGTCCCATTGATATTGCATATGATACAGTGTACAGAACAGTCAGGTGTACATATGGCATATTACCTGCACGCTCCATGTCGTGCTGCTGTGTGGAACCAGCCTCCATCATAATGCAGGTGTACTGCTGTTGGTGTTCCGGGGCTGGAGCCACAACACTTAGGAGTAGGATGTGTGGCCACCCCACCTCCTGTGGCGACCTGTTGCCTGTGGATATCTGATGCACGCTGCCGGACACTTCGGATTAAATCACTGCAGTGATGTTGTACCTGCTCATATGTCCTGTTATGTGTGCCAATATCATTTACCCTACGGACAAGGTCTTGCCACAGTGCGTCCCACTCCTGCTGATTCTGACTGGTGCGGGAAAACAGGATGTCATACTCCCACACCAGGCTCTGGTGGATCTCCTCATCTTCCGCCACAGAGTAGGCGGGGTTACGCTGTCGCGCCATCTCCCTGGAAAAGAACACAGACAGGATATCAGCAGACCATGTCAGCAATATATGTCACACATACTATACATGATACTCATGTGTAGTGATATACTACTACTCCCATATGTTGCATGTGTGTGTGTGTCGTGGTGGATACACAGGTACATGGCCAGATATCAGTGCTCAGCCAACACCTGTGCAACAATACCTGCCACATTCCACACAACGTAGTAGCATGCCCCATCGGTCAGCACACACTGACAGGTGCAATGCACAACCTCACTCTGGGGGTTCATCCCAAGATACTGTATGTGGGACACCATCCACTACTGTGATGTGGACAGACGTTACTCGGCCTGGATATACATATCCCACCACCACCACCAGCACAGTAGACTACTTTGATATGTATGTGGTTAGACAGTTATTCACTTGCTGGGACTGGGATGGTATCCATGCAGCACACTGGGCCAGTGGAAGCCACAAGCCACACTGCTGACCCCTTTGCAAATGCTTACCACGGACATGCTGCGGATTGCATGACACTTGCACACACATGTCTAACCCAGACCCTATGCACAAAGGTTAGGCATCCTGTCCGGTGGACCCCAGACAGAGGCAGATTGTATAACAATAGCAGGAGGCTACTGCAGGACAGAGCACATTCACATTAAGGGTAGGCATCTGTGGTCAGCACTGGTACTACGCTACAGTCCGTCATAACAACAGCCACAGCCTACTCTGGGAGGGAAATGGACACAAACACTATGGATGACCACAAGGCCTTCTTCAGTTATGTTACACATATGGACCACATGCCTCAGATATGCTCTGTGTTAATCCACACTGACTTAACATTCACCAAACACACGCATATTGGCAACAATCCTGCAGACATGTTCGGTGCACATATCCCCCCTCCTTCTCCCCCACCTTTGAGATATTTATCCTAGCTGGATGTAACCTCCCTATCATCGCACATGTCCAGGTGAGGGCCGCCCTCAGCAGAGGAGAACACATAGCATCACTGTGACCTTGTGGTCCCCCTGGATGTGTGCTACCAGCACTCTGAGAGGACATACCACCGCATGTAACACTGATAGTTTATCTTGGCCGTGCTACAGGATATGTACCTGGACAGTGGCATACAGCAACAGTGGTCCCACAACACTAAGGGGGCACCTCGACTGACCCTGGGAATTACCACATCATATGCATAATGGGCCTGGTCTGCTATGCTATGGGATTATGCAGTATGGGATGCATATGCAGTGACATCAGGTACCTGCAGACACTTGTTCCCAGCCAGTGTGCCTTTGGGATGGGCTGATCCTGACTTTTGGGCCTAGCTGACATTTTAAAGCAGTCACTACAGCCATTGCTGGGCCAACGCACAGACACATGCTGCCAGGATCCTGGCCTATGACTGCTTGACATGTGATGTATGGTCATCCCCTTTTGTTGGAACTACGTACACACAACATATCACATGGACATACCTATGGATACAGACCTATGACACATTTGGAGGGTTCACAGTATGCACACTATTAACCTGCTACTTTGCATTTCCTCTGTTTGTTGCAGCTGGTTGCGTTACCACAGCTTCTGCTTGCTGCTGCTACTGTCAGTGCTGACAGCTTCAGGTTACAGAGAGTCACAGTGTCTGGTGTTTTTTTTTTTTTTTTGCTCTCTCTCTCTCTCTCTCTCTCTCACTTCTCGCTCTCCCTCTGTCTGCTTACAGACAATGCAGTGAATGTATTGCATGTGGGGAGTGTTAGCACTGGATGCTTTTGTAGGTATCTGCATAGGTCCATGTGATGGCCTCTGCACCAATTGTAAGCCAGCATTTGCTAATTGCATACAGCCAGTTGTGTACTGATTGCAGTTCTCACTGTGATTTCAGGTCAGTGCTATAAAAGGGTATGTGTGATAGGCGTTGCCCTTTCAGATTGTGAGGGCGGGGACCATGCTGGTATGCTGTGGACAGTGTTCTGTGACTGTAAAGGTTAGTATCTCTCTCATGCTTCAGGCTGTGTTGTATATTCACAATTCTCCATTCCTCTTTCATGTTCCCTGTAGCAAGTGTTTATGCACATTGACTCCTACAACTATATATATATATATATATATATATATATATATATATATATATATATATGTACATATGCATACATATATCTATGTACTTTAACTGACCTTATTATCTACAGGCTGCCAACTAGCATGGCTGTTTCTTTTCACACACTACTATTATGGAAATCCAGTAGTTTTGACATTTATTTTAAATGACATGCTTTGTGTACTACACATCCTATATTCCCTTTACATTCATCCCTACTTTTACAGGTTATATTTATTTTAGCACAATGTTTTTGTATAAGAGTCATGGCTTAGTGGTAGGTTGTACAGACTAGTTTCCAAGGTCCTGGGTTCGGGACTGACAGTGGGAGTTTATTTCTCTTTTGAACTGAGTACAGGACCTGTCAATCACAGTGGCTAAGGCACTTTTAAGCAGTTGTAACCGGGCTAGCGCTGGTTTGCGCGGAGCTCACGCATGCGCACTGGCGGTTAGCTCCGCGCACACCCACGCTGTTTTCTTTGAAAGAAAAGAAAATGGGGAGACAGGAAAGTGGTGAAAAAGGGGTCACAAAGAGGGTAAGACAGTAGGGAAACAAGCTTGGGATGTGCAGGAGGGATGTAGGTAAGGCCCATAGCTGCCCATTTCTTCATCAGCAACAGCTGTGCATATGTATGTAATTTGGTGTGACATTTGAAACTTTCCACCCCTGAAAGAGGTGTCAGGACAACAATAATACTTGTTGTACAGCCAATTGTAATTGATAAGTTCCATGTCCAGCGGACATGTGTGTGGAATGGGCAGCTATGTATGGGGCGTAATGTTTTTGTGGGTACAGAGTGCCCTTTTTTTATTTTTATTTTTTTTTCAGGTAAGAGTGGTATGTCAGGTGAAGGAAGTCGGTTCAGCTGGTGAGGTAGGTTGGGTAGGTAAACAGACAAGACAAACAAGACGCATACAGGGGCGGTGTATGACACGTGTGGGGGGGTTACACAATTGACGGGGACGGAGGTTTGGATATCCAGAGCCCATGAGCCCACAGAGGGCAACAGTGGAACTGATATCCCCACCCATAGGCAGTTGCCACTGTTCCTTCACTGCCCAGGACGGGCTGTGCTGGGGGCTGTGTAGGCGGGCAACAGGCATGCCCGTTAGTTGCGCCACCCGTGCCTCGAGCTGGCGTAGGGGCTCAAGGACAGAGTCCCGAATCTCCCTACGCACCACAGTCCGGACGCTATGGAGGGTGAGTGGTGGATCTCCTCCGGCCACACTTGCAGAGGGGGGGTGAGCCCCATCCCCTGCAGCGCTTCCACCCGCAGGTGGCACAGGGCCACCGGAGGAGGGTCCGGACTTGGCACTAGTGCCAGGTGCACTCGCCAGCTGAGGTGGGAGAGGTGGGTCCGCTGGAACCCGCCTTCCCTGTCGTACTATGTTTTGCATTATGTCATGACAGTTTGGGTTAGTGACATATAATACCATTCACAATTAGTTGTAACAGCATGCATTAGTATTCCCATTAACCAAACACCCAGATATTCACACCATTGAACAGCGTGCATAACACATGCATAATTTGAACAGAAATACACAGTCCAACAACATGCAGGGTTAATTGATGGCAACAGGCCATCAGGTGTGGATGTATGAACAGGGCAGATGCATCAATGGACATGCAAATATATATGACCCAACAGGACAAACGTCCAGGGGTGTTAATTGTGATTGCACATACCATTTTCACATGGAATGGGTTATATGTGGTTATAGGGTGGGGTAAAGAAAGTAATATTAACACCTTCAATAACAATACATATGCTGTACATTTCTAATAGCTACAGTTATATACACACTACTGTTCTAACTACAGTGTCCTATATGATAACTATTTCACCTTGCTGATAGGACTGTTACTGCAACATCAATATACATTTTAGTGTTCTTCATACACATTCATATCTAGCTTTGTTCAGCTACATCATCTTGCTACTTTTGCTTTATATAGCTGTAGACAAGTGTGGATGTTTGGTATATCAGACAATCATCCTATCTGCATATTTCAGACTGAGAGCAACATATCCAGATTTTGGGATACACATTCCACATGCAGCAACACTTTGAACAGATTTCGCTGTTTGGTTTTGAGTCTCACATGCATTTCATTCTGTCTTGACTGCAGTATACTTTATTCAGGGGTTATTACTACTGTATTGCTGGATTCATGACACTTTCTCACACTCTCTCACTTGCTTTCATTTTACTATTCAGGATGGTACTTCTAGGCTTTATTGACATGTTTTAACAGTAATTATTACAATCCTTTCCAGCAGTCTCACTTCTGTCATGTTTCAGTATTTCCACAGGGATATATTTCACACATGTGATTTCATCATCTTCTGCAGCTATACTTTTCAGCCTGCTTCAGGTTGTGTACTATTTTCTTACAGGCAGGGCATTTTTATTTCAGAATATATGTTGGACAGTTTCATGTTTAGTTTACACTTACAGGCTGGGAACTCTTGTAATCAAGCAATACTTGCATACACTTTCACACTGTTACTTGCAGATTTTATTCCTTACTGACTACACTGCACTCTTTTGCTGACTGTCATACTTTTATATTTCTTTACAGTTACTGGTAGTGGATTACTGACCTGCCTGGTGGCGCAACCGCACCAGCCTATCGCCATAGGCTCTGCGGTTCGCAGAACAGACACCTGCAGCTGTAATATAAATGAAGTAATATTGGAATACACATCTCCATAATATCAGCTAGTTTAATTTTTTACATACATAATTAAATGTTACTTAGTCAGTAGTGGGGCGTTGGGTGTTTGCCGGGCCTCCTGGATCCAAAGGTTCAGTTGGTCCTGCTTGCGTCTCTTCAGGTCCGCATGGTGGTGACGGACCTGCTCACCAGTCCTTGGAATCCCTGTGGCACTGGTGAGATCATGAGCCAACTGGTCCCACGCCTCAGCCCTGTATGCTCCCCAGAGGACCTGGCCCTGCATGAGTTGGGCCTCATGATTGTGGACTAGGAGCCAGGCCATGTACCTGGACTCCTCAACACCCCACCTCTGTGCTCCAAAGCGACTACCCTCACCTACTCCTGACATTCTGCCTGCAGGTCTGTTCTACAATCGTTTATGCTGTGTATTCCCGCCTATGGGGCTTATATAGTCAGTTTTTCCCGCACATATCTGTGATTGGCCATTTTGGAATTGTATCAACTTCAGTAAACCTGCATTGTCATGCTGTAGTTTGTATTCATTCCTATATATTAGCTATTATTGCATTTCTAGGTACTGCTGTCATGGCTTAGTGGTTCTGTACCTTGACTATGGTGTATAGTATCCTGGGTTCGAACCTGGCCACTGCTTTTTATTTTTCATGACTGTCTAGACATGCTGAGGGGTGTGTCTGTGTAAAGGCAGTTTTGATATGGCTTGCTCAACGTTGCCCGTCAGTTAGCTTGTTTGCGCGGTGCGCAGCTCCGCACAAATGGGGTACACTGCTTTAAGCCTCATTTGGCTATCGGCATGCATATTACGCTTAGCTCAGTTAGGGGCACATAGATTTAGCGTGTTAAACCACTGCTCAGCTACGGGCACTCATTTTGCACCAGTTAAACCACTGCTCATCTACGGGCACATGCACTCACCCTGTTAAACTGTAGCTCATCTATGGGCACATCTGGCATTTTTGATTCTTTTGTTACCTCACATTTCTTCAATATAAATGGGCTATTTCATTACATTTTACATAAGTTGTGGTTTTATGTCTACATATTTGTCAGGGACTTGTTTCCCGCTTATTTTGCAAAAAAAAAAATTGGTGTTGTGGGGGCTCGAACCATGAATGCCTGCTCTGCAGCCAGCATCTCTACCACTACGCTATTGCTTCCTAGTTTATTTTGCATATTTAGTTCTTATCTGCTTTCCCACTGACTGCTAACTGTAGCTGCGCTACGGGCACACCCGCGCAAACGAGCGCACTCACGGTTAAACATCTTTACAGTTTAAAAAAAAATTATAAGATGTTCATTTATATTTATTTTATGTTCATAGTCTGTGGGGGCATGTGTTGTGTTCTGTTTATTCACATTTCCGTGGACTCTGTCATGGGTGTTTCCTTTGGGTACTTTTCCTCTTCTGGGGGCGTGTCCGCTTACAGGGCTCGGCCTACAGACACGCCCCCTACTGTCTTACACGGACCGTGTTGGCCTTCAGTGTGATTCAGCATGCTCTCATTAATATGCAGAGCATGCTGACATCACTCCGTTTAACTGCAGCCTCCGTGTATGAGTTATAACTCTTACACGGAGGCTTCGTGAATCCTGCCCAGTGTTAATCAGAGTCAAAATAATATTTCTAATGTCAACGCTATCAGTAGACCTCTCTATGGAACATCTTGGTATGAGTGCCACATTTACAAGGTTTTAAACAACATGATGCTCTGCAAGATGAGGTGCTCATACCAAGATGTTCCATAGAGATGTCTACTGACAGCTGCACAGGATATTACATTGGTATGAGCAATAGGAGTTTGGGCACTAGAATAAGACAGCACATGCATGACATTAAAACTAAGAAAACTAGTAATGCTCTATATAGACACACCACTAGTTGTAACCGATACAAAAAGTTTGTTTTTGCAGTCATCAAGCCTACTCATATGGATTTAAGAGGAGGTAATTATAAAAAACAACACTGAAAAAAGACAGACTGAGTTGCAGATAAGACTAGGGGTGGAAAAACTGCCTGGATTAAATGAGGCCATCAAAATTAAATATTTCCTTAGTGATTGGAGATTAGTAGTATGAGTTTTACACTCAAGGGTTAACACTGCACTGAATTATAGTCAGTGCCTTAGCAGCAAAACACGTCAGAGTTCCAAAAAGTTCTATGACATATCTGGTCACATTTAGCAACAAAATGTTTCAGAGTCCTATGACTTGTCTGGTAATATTTAGCAACAAAATGTTTCAGAGGTATATGACGTATCCAGTGATATTTAGCAACAAAATGTCTCAAAGGTCTGTGACATGTCAGCTGAAACTTAAATAACAACCATTATTCTCTTAAGCTGGAACTTGCTGTCTATGAGTAAACTAAGGTTCTAAGCTACAATGTTATTGATAATGTCTTTCATGTGTTTTAACTGTCATAAATCTTTGGGGCAAATATTACATTATACAAATGAATACACTGGAGTGAACTCCTGATTAATCTGCCCTAAAACCACTGATAAGTAGAGAAACTGACTTTGGAAAAAGTTTAAACAAATTGTTCCAGTGACTGAATGGGTTTTGTCATTCATTCTAGCAAATACAAGCATCAAACCAAAGCTTGCAGGCTGATTTTCTTCAAAAAAAGAGAAATGATTATGCTTGCCAACTCTCATTACTTTTGTAAAGAATTAAATTACTTCTCTGTTTCAGAATTACTCATAAAAATAAGCTAAGCCTAAACAGTTCCAAATGCTTATATCTTATACCTTCGAAAATAAATTCATTGAACATATTGCCATTCGTACAAGCATATTCGTGATTGACTCAACAGCTAATACAGGTCAACAAATAGCATCTAAGAAAGACTTCAGATCCAGATTTTGCTTTATTAACTTTACCCTCAAAACCATAAAAATCCTTCTAAAGAAATTCCCTTGGTGTGGTAATCATGGTTCTGATGGTCTCTAAGCCCAATTCCTTATGATGGGTGACAGATTGACTTCTACTTTCCTACAGTAGTATTTACTCTGTCTTTATCTGCAATAAATCACAATGACTCCTCTTCCTTCTGTAATTACAGTCAGTTCTTGTGCATACAAGTCAAGAAGCACAGTAAAAGCTGGGACTTGGTGTTCAGGCCAGCCTATAATGCCACTATAGCATCCCTATCCTTTACAAATTCCATGTGGAGAAAATAAATTTGCTTGGAATGTTGATATAACATTTTTTAGCCATAATCAATGTTTTAGTTCAAGTTCTCATTCATTAATTCTAAATGAAATGAAATATATAGTCATGTCAAAGATTTGTTTCAGCATTTTCCAGTTATCTGAAAAAATCACTTGTTCAGAGGGCTGCCATGTTTTTTTGCCCATGCTTCTCTGGAATTTCTAAAATTTAATTGCTTGATCCCTTATTTCCCACTTTCATAAGCCCTTTTACAATAAACCACTCATCCTGTATTGCACACAGAGTCCCTAGCTCTGGTCAGCTCTGATAACTCTTTGGAAACAGACTGTAACAAAACCAGTTTCAGTGCAACAGGAATGTGTTTCTGAATGCTCAGTAGAATAAAACTTGCTCAATAAAACAAAGTGTTGGCTATCACCACTTGGACCATGAAAACTACATCGTGTTTCTAATCTTTAGGCCTTATGCTTGCCCTATATCTTTCCTTCTGTAATCCTGATTATTTCATTCAAAGTCAGATATTTTCATAGTTAAGAGCTGCTAAACCTTTAAAGCCATTTCCTGGGATTCAGAAAGGCTTACCACACTGCAAAAGCCTTATCTCAAAAGAGTTTCTCAGTGTAGTAAGTCAGGGTGATTCATAGACTGCTGTCTCACTAGTCCAGTATGTGTACATTGGCAATAGAGTAGAAAATGGACTTGCTGGGGAAGTCACATGTAAATATGGTAGGCTGGGAGAGTGGCTAAAGCAAATGGTAGTAGCACTTTTATAATGCAAATCATTCTGCTGAATTACTTGGATGCAATATGAAACACCTGCACCATTTTATTGAAGCATGTTAACCCTAATCCTAACCCTGCCCCTAACCCAACCCTGCACCTTACCATAGAAAAGCCTTTTCAGTAACACTACCACTACAGAAGACACACATCACATACAGAAGCACACATGCACAACATAAAATCTATCCCCTTCCATAACCCTTACTCTAACTGTAGTCCACAAATGTTTGCATATGCACTCCCACCACTAATGCTGAAACTTTTGAAATGTTCAAAAGTTTCATCACTGAAATCACAAACACATAATTAGCTTATCCATACATACTTCCAGATGAAATCCTAAATCTTCTAGATTTTGTTGTATATTTTGGAACCATACATATGTCATCCCATTGTTCCTTTGTGAAGTGCTTATCTAATTTCTCTTTCCAATCTTATCTGACCTCCTTTGATTGATTCCTACAGTTATCATGCAATATTTTATATACCTACTAATTATATTTTTTAAAAGCAGTTTCTGTTCTAGATTCAATTAAAAATTTAAACAGTGCTGGTCTTTCATTTAGGATTCTCCTATCCCTTTCACTTTGTCTATACTCTGATATCAATCCCTGATAAGGAAGACAATCACTAACCTGCAATCCAAATGTCTTCTTGGCCTCTCTCCATTTTATTACCTTCCCTCTCTAATTATTTGTTTCCAATACCATGACTCCTTTGCCAGCTTTCTCCAGTAAATTCCAACCCCCTCTTGTCTATTCTTTGTGTCCTAATTACACTCATCTCTATCGGTGGAATCTCTATTCTCCATTCCATGTTGGCTTATTTCTTAATATACTTTCTGCTACTTTATGAATATAGTATTTTTTCAATTTCGGCAAATATTTTGGGTTTCTAATACCATGATGGGAATGGACCCCATTCCTGAGTCAAAGTATGAATAAAGTTCATGAAATTAGTATTGTTTCAATCTTTGATGTCATCCAAAAGTGCTCTTTTCAGCACCCACAATGTGCCTAGTAATAACTCTTTCTTCAGTTGTATTAGTAACATATCTAAATATGATTGTAGATTATTTTTATAAGACCCGTTGCTCCTACTACTATGGGAACTGTCTGGGTATCCTTCTTCCACATCGCTCTCATTTCTGCCTGCAGAGCTTGATATTTTATAATTTTATGTCTCACTGTATGCAAGACGTTGTAGTCACTGTGTGTGGTAATTTCAACAATCAATTCTACTTTTGTCTTCTTTTCATGGACCACTGTATCCAGTTTTCTAGCATCTGTCTTTTGAACTGTTGGTAATGGGTGATCTAGAGTTCATCATTTTCTATGGTGCTTTGTGGTTAATGTTTCCAGTGTTTTTCAGCCACTTCAGTACCATAATGTTTACACAATACCAGTGCAAAGGTCTTGCCACATTATTGTGCCTTTCAGTATACAGTCCTTCTGCCATTAGTATGTCACAACCAGCAACAATGTTTGCAACTGTTTCCAGTTCAGTTTTACAAAACTTACATTTGTCTGTTTCTTCCACATGCTCAATGGACTTTGTAAACCAGTGTGTACATAGCCCACTATCTTGAGCTGCCAGTATTAACCTTTCATCTCTTGGTTTGAAGTCACCTCTCCTTAACCATTGCTGCATTCATTCCTGATCAACATGAGGTTCTTCCAGAAATTTTCTATACTTGCAACTATATTTATGCATTTTCCACATTTCTTGCCTTTTCATCCAATCCTTCACCTTATATTCTTTCTTTTGCTTTTTGGCACATTCAATTGCTGCCTGATTTCCATCCACTTCTGGTCTGATTTCCATTCCTGTCTGACACCAATGTGCTCCTACTAGATTAAACAGGGAAGAGCATCTTAGATTTATTCTCCTCATGTTTCAAAACTTACACTATGTTTGGGTCTTGTGAGGTCAGCAGATATGTATGACAGCCTAAATGTTCTCCAAAATATGCAAAGACCTTGTATTCTATCATATCTCTTCATTGTTGTACTCTTAATTGTTCATTCCCAAACTTTATTCCTAAAATTTCTATTTCTTCTTCATTAAATTTAATGCCCTGTATTTCTCCCAAAAACATAGCCCTTTATTTTTCTTTATTAAGAGTCAATCCTAACAAGTTTGTTTCTTTATTAAGCATGTATATGGCTGTTTTCATGCATTCTGTATTCTTAACTGCTAACACTAAATCATCTGCATATGTAAAGATAACGAATTGTAATTCCTTCTGGTGTCTCATATCTAGCTTTTCCTTTACAAATGAATCTAATGACCACTGCATTCGTAATTAATGCAAATAAGATGCTGCTGGTTGGACATCCTTGTTTGATAACACTTCTTTGTCTTATAGTTTCATTTATCCATTCATTGCCTATTAATCTTTGTTTTCCATGTAAACTGACTTCATAACATTTATTATTTTATTACTTATATTACAGTCCTCTAAAAAATTCCACAATGCTTTGTGTTGAATTTTATCAAAAGCTTTGTTTACATCGTCTATTAATATTTTTAATTCTGTTTTTCTGTTTGTTATATAATCTACAAATTCTCTTTTTAATATTAATAGTTCTTGACTTCCTTTACATCTAGTTCCAAAGATCTTTTTTTCTAGTTCAAGAGATCCTTTTTGCTATTATTTTCATGAAAATCTTATAATCTATATTATTTAGTACTAAGGGTTTCAAATTTCTTATATCTGTTTTTTCTTCTTATTCCATCTGAGTTTCCTTACTCCTAGGTATTTCATTTCATCATTTATACCTTTTTCAAACCACTCATTCATTAGTTCTAAGAAATATTCTTCTTGCCGTTCCTGCATGTTTTTGTACGTTAAGTATTCAATTCAAACTATCCCTGTAGCTGATTCTACATGTACCATCTTAAGTACATTTTCTAATTCTATTACTGTAATCTTTTCCTCTATCCTTTATTGTCTTCTTCAGTTAACTTGTTTAGTTCCGATATATCTTTTAATGTAATGTTACTTATTAAGAATGTCTCTCTTACATATTATATAATTGTTTTCATAATTTCTTCTTGTGTATTTACTATGTCACCTTTTCCATCTTTCAGTTCTCTCATCATTCTTGTGTTTTCTTTAACTATTTTACTTAAGTATGGTGCTACTTTTTCTTTCTTTCCATGCAAAAGTATCTTTTCATTTTTTCTTGATTCATTTCATATAGCTTTCTTTCTTTTTCTATAAACTCTTCACTATTACTTGCTATGATTTTGAATATTTGGTTACTAATTTCCTTATTTCCTATTGTCTTTTCAATTGTTGCCATTTTAATACCTCTTTTCTATATTTTTCTTTCAGATTGATCCACCAACTTTTCCAGTCCCTATAAAATTATCTCATACTTATGTGGTTTTTCTATAATGGTAATAGTATGTTTTTTGCCTCATTCATTTTTTTTAATCCTTTGCCTATTTTGATGTACTATTTTAATCTAATTCCTTTTTTTCTTGTAACTGTATCCAGATGGCTAAATGGTTTGAAAATCCTTTGTTTTTACATCCTTGATGTAATATAATCAGACTGTCTGAAACTATAAAATAGTCAATTTTGATTCAAAAATTGCTTCTTTTGTATGTCCAATTCTTATTTTCGCATAAATACATTTTATTATATTTAATCATATTTAGAATTATTTTAGCATCTGCTCCTTCTTTATGTATGTGTCCATTATGATCATTTGCATGTTTAAATTTATATTATAGGTTCGTAGGTTCATAGGTTCATACTAGGCTATCTGCCCAAGGGCATTTATAAGCCTAGCCCATAGTTATGTGGCTTTCGCCACCCCTTTAGTTTGAATAAAAACTATGCCTATCATTTTGCTGTGCCTCTGTCAAGCAGTGACACTGAAGTAATCCCTGGGGTATATCTGCAATCTCCCATCCATTGGTCAAGATTCCTCTTGAACAAGGCCAGAGAGGTGCTCTGCCTCACATGTACCGGGATTTTGTTCCACAGCATAGGGAGTCTCTGGGTGATGAATCTGTCCCTCCAGCATGTTCTATTTATAACCGTGTCAAGGTTTAAGTCTCCCTCCCTTGTGGTTCTGAGGGATCTAGATTTTTTGAGGTGAAGCATATTCATCAAATCTGGGTTTGACATGGCCTTATATGTCAGGCACAGGTCACCTCTGAGCAAGCGATATGAGACTGAATAGAGCTGGAGTTCTTTCAGTCGGGCAGCATAAGACATATTTTTGAGACCCTTTATCCTTTTGGTGAGGAACTTTTGGGGCCTTTCAAGCTGCAGCAGGTGTCTGGTCAGATACATTCGAACGGGCATTGTACTCAATCATAGGTCTAATGAGTGATGAGTACAGGGGGACGATGACCTCCCTTGATCTAGATGTGAATCCCTTCATGATCAGGTGGGTGATATAGAAGGTTTTCCTAACTACTTTAGCAACATGAGTGTCAAATGAAAGGCTACTGTCAACCTGGGTCCCCAGATCTCTGATGACTTTTTCTGTGCTCAGTGGATTGCCACCTATATGGTAGCTAGGGGTAACCTTGTTTTTCCCAAGGGTATGACTATGCATTTTTGGCGTTTAACTTCAGGCCATGGCTCTGGCACCAGTTATCCGTTTCTGTGAGGCCCTTCTGGAGGATATCTGTGTCAGATGTGTTTTCGACTATGGCCCAGTTTGCAGTCATCTGCAAACTTTGCCACCCATAACCCTCCTGTGTTTGCTTGTACTTCAGAAAAGTAGATGCCGAACAAGAGTGGACCCAGGACTGAGCCCTGTGGGACACCACTTGTGACAGGCTTTGAGTCTGACATGGCTCCAGCAACTCTGACCCTGTGGGTTCTGTCACTTAGCCAGTTTGCAACCCATCTTGTGATGTATGGGTTTACATTCAAGCTGATGAGTTTTTCGATGATACCTGAGTGGGGTATTGTGTCAAGGCCTTTGCCAGGTCGAGGTAGGCTGTATGGACTGCCTTTCCCTCATCAATGGCCTTGGTGACTGTCTCGAAAAAGTCAACCAAGTTTAAGAGGCAGGATCTGCCTTTGACAAAGCCAAACTGGGTTGGATCCAAAGTCTGCAAGTTCCCTATGTCTTTATTTATGAGTTCCATTATGATCCTCTCCATGGCTTTGCAGATAAGGCTTGTCAAGCTAATGGGGCGGTAATTTCCAGGGTCTGTGGAGGCACCGCCCTTATGAAGTGGGACCACAGTCGCGTCGCCACTCCTTGGAGTGCGTATCCTGAGGTGAGGCTAAGATTAAACAGCTGTCCTAACTGTGGGTTTAATTCCTCGTTGAGTTCATGAAGCACACAGCCGGGGACACCATCCTGTCCCATGGATGCTGTGTTTTTTGCCTTAGTGAGGGCAGTTCTCACCTGGGCGTTGGAGATGTTTGGGGGCTACAATCCTCTGGAATAGATATCTCTCCTTTTGGGGAGGAGAGAAGTTTGCACTGAACCTGTCAGCCAGTATGTTGGCAATGTGTGTAGGTTCAGTAATTTTCACATCATTTTGAACTAATTCTGAGCATATCTGGGAGTTTCCTCCTAGGTTTCTAACATAGCTAAAGAAGGCCTTATGATTCTCTTTAGAGTCCTTGGTGATTTTTCTCTCAAAATTTGCCTTGGATGATTTTATGAGAGCTCTTAGTTTTTACTTATAATGATCAAAGGTGTCTTACCTTTCAAGGATTTTGCTCTATCTTGTAGTAGCTTCCTCCTTTTGTTGTAGAGCTTGTTTATGGCTGGGGTCCACCAGACTGGACGCTTGCCTTTGGTACAGAGAGTCTTAGTTTTGTTTGGGATTGCCTGATCCATGCAGTCCTGTAGGTGCTGGTAGAAGGCATTTGTAAGTGATTCAGCGGTTTGAGTAATGTTTACCACTGGCTCAGGGGCCTTAAAGGAGACCACACTAGTTTTTAGAAGTGTGAAATCAGCTTTTGAGAAGTTTTTCACTGTGGTCTTTTTGTTTCAGGTGGGGCGGGATGAGGACCTCCAGCGAGATTAGTTTATGATCTGATCTCACCAGTGAGGGGTATACTTCGGTGTTGAACATTTTGATCCCATGTTCGTGATGATGAGATCAAGTATGTTTTCTCCTCTTGTGGGGATGGTGACTAGTTGTTCCATGGCATTTGAGTTTATGAACTCCAGGAATCTTTGGGTTAGAGTGTTCGGGCTTGAGTAGTGTTCCCAGTCTATATTAGGGTAGTTGAAGTCACCTAGTATGATGGTGTTTGGAGATACATTTATCCCTCCAATGTTTTCAGGAAGGCCATGCGAGGTTCCTGAGTTTGAGAGGGTGGCCTGTAACATGCTACAAATTGCAGAGCAGTCTTGCCTATGGTTAATTGCACCTGGATGGTCTCCGATGCATCGTGCGTTGCCACCAACCTTGAGGTGTGGGTGTCCTTTATGAATATGGACACCCCCTCCTTTCTTGGTGTTGTCTGGATTTTGGGGCGGGCATGATATGAGGTGAAACCTGTTAGTGCTGGGGTGCTCTCAGGAGCCTTGAACCAGGTTTCTGTCACAGCACAGACATCGATGTTCTCCATATTGAGAAGGGCCTCGTGCGTGCATCTTGAGATTGAGACTTCTGGCATTGAGCAGCATTACCCTTAGTTTTTTTCCTTTTGGTGTTCTAGGGTGGTAGGTTTAGAATTTGAGCCTTGCCTAAAAAGGCACTATGGGGTGGCAAGAGCCTTTGCCAATATCCGGAAGCCCAGGGTGACAGGTGCAAGCCGTCCCTTGTGAAGCAGCGTGGCTTGTCCAGCATGTCATCCCAGGCAGACAGACATTGGATCCCCTTTGAATGACACCAGAATTTAAGCCAATTATTAAAGCTGATCATCTTATCACTGTATTGTGGCATCATTCTAGGTGAAGGTAGGATACTGCTCAAGGTCAGGGTCATACCTGCCTGGGCTACATAATCAGAGAGCTCCTCGATGTCCCTTTTCATGTAGTCCAAGGAGGTACATCTCAGGTCGTTGACACCAGCGTGGACAATGACTGAGTCGTACTTGTACCTGCTGTTGAGAGACCTGAGTGCTTGCGTTATGTGGCGGATTCTAGCGCCCGACAGGCAGCTTACTGTGACCTTCTCTTTACTCAGTCTGGTGAGCGGGGCGTCAGTGTGTCTGACTATGGAATCACCAATGACAAGTGTGTCTGGCATTTTGTTTGGCCTTAAGGGCTGTGACTGTTTGACACTCTGACTGTGTGGTCTATGTGTTGCATGTGTTGGGTCGTGAGGTGGTAGTTGTTTGGGTGTCTGCTTTGGTGGCCTCTGCTGTTTTGGTAAATTTTGATCAGAGCCTCCGAGTATGTCTTTGTGTGAGTATGTGTATGATTTGAAGTTGTGATGGTACCATGTGTGACTGGGTATGTATTGTGTGTGGTTACCTTCTCCTCCTGTCTGGTCTTGCCAGTCCTATGTTGAGAGAGCTCAGCCTCCAGTTTGGCCGTATAGTTGCATCTCTCGCATGTATTTGTGTTTTGTGGGAGAAGGAGAGGATTGTCTGTGTACATGAGGCAGTTGTAACATTGCCTCAATATTCCCAGGTTCACCAGTTGAGCTGGAGAGGACACTAGCAACTGATCCCTCGACATACTAGAAGTAGTAGATAAAGAGACTTTCAAAGGACTCGGGGGGGGGGAAGTGGGTTTTAGGCTGGTTGGGTACTATCTATAATAAGAGTGCTTTATCAAGGTGCAAGTACTGTAGGAGTAAGTGCTAGGCTTTACAGATAGAGAATAGTCTACTTGGGAATCAAGTAGAGATGAACTTTTCAGTTATAGGATATGCTGGTTAGATCAGCAGTACAGCTCGAGGAAGGTAGTTTTAAGGGAAAATTGGAAGAGTGGAATTTAGATGGCCCAAATAGTTTAACCTTGTTTAACCGCCACTGCTCTTGTGTGCAACAGTGGTAACTCCAAGCTAAATCGCGCTTATGCGTTTAGCGTGTTTTATAGCAGGGGCTGAAGGGAGCTAGGAATTGGCCCAAACGACCAATGGACTACTAGTTTCTGGCTGAAACTTCACCAAATCAGACAAAAGGCGCTCAGTGCTTCCCACTCCCACTGGTAAGCAAAGAAACTTCCCTCCTTCCTAATAAGGCAATGGATCAGTAACAGGAACTAAAAACAAAGCCCAGGGATCAGCAACTCTGAAACTGGACTACTCTAGTTCAGTAAGGCAGGAAAACAAGAGATTTTTAGTTTTTTTACAGAGACAAGGAAAAAAAACAGACAGTAAATGTTATAAATGCTGTAAATCGGCTAGCGCACTTTAGTGTGTAGCCTACAGAAACAATTTGCAACAATTAGTAACTTAAAGTGCAATAAACAGTGAAAAATGCAGAAATCACTTAAAGTAGCAATAAAACAGGCGAAATGCAGTCGCTAGCTTAAATAACAGTGGGAAAGCCACAAAAAATACTTATATCTGGTAGAAAGTCACTCTTTTAGCTCTCTGCTGCTTGGATCACTCTGCAGGCCACCACGAGGATCTGTGCTGAGTAGGTACAAGCTGGAAAACGTGTGTTTAGCGTGTTTTATAGCAGGGGGCTGAAAGGAGCTAGGAATTGGCCTAAAACGACCAATGGACTACTAGTTTCTGGCTGAAACTTCACCAAATCGGACAGAAAGGCTGCTCAGTGCTTCCTACTCCCACTGGTAAGCAAAGAAACTTCCCTCCTCCCTAATAAGGCAATGGATCAGTAACAGGAACTAAAAACAAAGCCCAGGGATCAGCAACTCTGAAACTGGACTACTCTAGTTCAGTAAGGCGGGAAAACAAGAGATTTTTTTTGTTTTATTACAGAGACAAGGAAAAAAACAGACAGTAAATGCTATAAATGCTGTAAATCGGCTAGCGCACTTTAGTGTGTAGCCTACAGAAACAATTTGCAACAATTAGTAACTTAAAGTGCAATAAACAGTGTATTTTTCTAAAGATGATTTCTCTTTGCTTCTGTAAGGTATATGCATAAAGTGTAATTACTCTATAAACTTGATTTTTATACCTCATGTCTAGTATTACTATGCTTCCAATAAGTACTATCGTATAATCTAAAATATCTATCCACTCTTGCCAAATGACTTTGCCTTTCCATAAACCATTTATTTGTTCTCTTTCTTCATCTATGCTATTCTAATATCTATAAGTGCTATTATATCCTTATCTAATGTCATACACCATTCTAATACTCCTAGCCTATGATGAATATTTTTCATGCTGTTGATGTTAATGGCTAATATTCTCACTAGAATGAATTAATTTCATCTTTAGCCTTTCCCTTTTTTGCTTTCTCTTATAGTTATATTTTTGAACTTGCATTTTCTGTCTTTTACCTATATAACTTCTTTTGCTTCTTACTTTTACCCATTTACTTTCTCCTTCTTCACTTGTATTACTTATTTCTTCTTCCTCATTGGTTTCCTTAACTTTTACTTCATTCATACTTTCTTCCACATCCACTGTTACTTCAATATCATTCCTTTGTTCATTTTGCACTTCATCTATAGTGTCTGATATCATTTTCTCCTGCTCCTATTCCTATACTAATGTTGTTTTTGTGTATGTTTCTCTAATTCTGCACAATCCATCCAAGAATGACCAATCTTTTCACATTTTATACATTTTTCTTCACATTTCTTTGCTTCGTGACCCATTTTTCCAAATATAAAAATGTTCTTTTATAACAATTTCTAATTAAATGATCATCCTTGCCACATAAAAAATATGTCTTGGGTTGTCCCCAGTATCCCACCATACCTTTGTTTCCATCAATGTTAATTATATTCGGTAAATGTACAATTTTTTCATCTTGTGTTTTCAGTAATACACCAAATTCCCAACCCCCAGTCCATAAGCCTCTATTATCATATATTTTCATTATATGTGTAACATCTCTGCACATAGTAAAAATGTCACAAAATGTATCCTTATTAATACAAATAAAGGCTCTTACCTCTCTGGATTCTATCCCTAGTGGTGCTATGATACTGTCCCATATCTCACACCTGTTTAATTCCTCTTCCCTCTTGTTGCTTATCCTCACATGAAATTTTCTTCTAATTTCTGCCTTTTTTCCTTCACTTCTTTCCCCTTCTCTCAATGTCTACTCATACAATTTCTTTTCTCTTTTTTCTCTCATGAATATTCATTCTCCTGAATCCTGTCCATTATCTCTCCCAATGATGCTGCTTTTTCACTCTTCAGTTCACACTGATATATCAATTCTTTTAGGTAGACATCCTGCATCCCTCCTGATTGGAGGATTGTAACAATAAATTCTGTTGTTTAAATATCCATTGAAAACAGATTCCATTGAAAGATGTCCTCCAAATGCAGCATTACACCACTTTCTGCTTGTTTTTTCTCTCCTATTGCTCCATTCACATTATAGCTACCATTCTCTTCCTTTCTCATCTCTTCTGACTCCTTCACCATTATGATAGCTTCCATGGCTGCTCGATTAACAGCACTTTCATTTACCACAGTAACCACTACGCTTTTCATGTCTTCCATGCTTCCTGCTTCTCTGATCTGCCGTCGTGCTCAGAACGGAAGACAGGAAGTGCAACACTGAATTGTGTTCCCATACAATTGCTCATGCAAAAAATAGGGGAAGTTCCTTGATGCCTTGGTCAAATTTCCTCTAGTAGGATAAATATAACCTTAGCTATCCCCTGAAAAGAGGCTACTAACCTGATCAACACAGGATAAATAAAAATAAATAACTCCAAAGCAGTAACTGTATCTCATATGTAAACTGGTCTGATTGTTCATAGGTTCATAGGTTCATAGGTAGGTACTAGGCTATCGGCCCTGGGGCCTATATAAGCCCAGCCAAAAAGGTACCCTGGCTTTTGCCACCCAAGAAAATTATTTTCCTGTGCCACTGTTGAGTAGAGCCACAGAGGTGATCCCCGGGGTGAATTTCCTATTTCCCATCCAATCATCAAGACTTTTCTTGAAGAGTGCTAATGAGGAGCTTTGTTTGATATAGATAGGTACTTTATTCCAGAGTATGGGAAGTCTCTGGGACAGGAATCTATCCCTCCGGCATGTTCTGTTTATTGTGGTGACAAGGTTTAGGTCCCTAGATCGTGTAGCTCAGAGGGATTGGGATTTCTTTAAGTGGAGCATGTCCAACAGCTCTGGGTTTGACATAGCTTTGTATGTTAGGCAGAGATCACCTCTGAGTAGGTGATATGCGATGGAGTAAAGCTGGAGTTTTTTGAGACGGTCTGTGTAGGATATCTGTTTGAGGCTGGTAATCCTCTTTGTGAGGTATTTCTGCGGCCTTTCCAGTTGTTGTAAATGTCTTGTGAGGTACATACCAAAAGGGGGCGCTGTACTCTATAATGGGTCTAACGAGTGATGAGTAGAGGGGAACAATTACCTCGTTTTTTCTGGATGAGAAACCTTTTGTGATGAGGTGTGCCACGTAGAAGGATTTCCTGACTACTGTGGCGATGTGATTATCAAAGAAGAGACTACTGTCCACCTGTGTCCCATGGTCTCTTATCACACTTTCGGTGTTAAGTATACTACTGCCTATGTTGTAGTTCATGGGTACAGAGTTTTTACCAAAGGGGATGACAATGCACTTTTTGGCACTGAGCTTGAGGCCATGGCTTTGACACCAGACATCTGTCTCAGTGAGGCCCTTTTGTAGGATGTCCACATCGTTAGGAGTTTTGATTATGGCTCCTAGTTTTCAGTCATCTGCAAACTTCATTAGCCAAAGACCTTCTGTGTTAGCCTGTACTTCAGAGAAGTAGATACCAAACAGGAGAGGACCCAGGACTGAACCCTGTGGTACTCCACTTGTCACTGGTCTGAAGTCAGATTTGGAGTCTGCTACTTTCACAGTGTGGGTTCTGTCAGTGAGCCAGTTGGCAACCCATCTTGTGACATAGGGATTTATACCTAGTTTAGTGAGTTTATCTATAATTCCAGAGTGGGGGATGGTGTCGAAAGCCTTGGCAAGATCTAGATAGGCTGTGTGAACCACCTTACCCTTGTTTACGGCTTTGGTGACTGCTTCAAAGAAGTCTATCAGGTTTAGGAGACATGATCTGCCTTTTACAAACCCGAACTGAGTGGGGTCCAGAGTTTGGAGATTACCAATGTCTTTGTTTATAAGTTCCATGATGATACGTTCCATGGCCTTGCAGACCAGGCTCATCAGGCTAATGGGGTGGTAGTTCCCGAGGTCCGTGGTGGCTCTCCCCTTGTGGATTTGGATAACCGTCGCTGTGCACTATTCAGCAGGCACAAAGCCTGAGGTGAGGCTATGATTGAACATGGTACTTAGGTGGGGTGCCAGTTCATTCTGTAGTTCATGTAGAACGCAGCCTGGGATGTTGTCTGGTCCCATGGATATTGTGTTCTTGGCTTTGGAGAGTGTGGTTTTTACCTGTGCAGCCATGATTACAGGAACTTTGCAATTTTCCGGTATACAGATGGGCTCTTTAGGGGGTGAGAGGGGGGTAAAGTTAGCACTGAACCTATCTGCCAGGATGTTGGAGATATCAGTTGGGTCTGTATATTTAGTGCCATTGTGCTGTAACTCAGAGCAGATCTGAGTGTTGCCATTGAGATTGTTGACATAGCTATAGAATGCTTTGTGGTTGTCTTTAGAATCAGTGGCGATTTTGTTTTCGTAACTAGCTTTGGAGGATTTTATCAGGGATCACAGCTTCTTACTGAGGCTGACCAGGGAGCTCCTCCACTCATGGGATTTTACTCTCTTTTGCAACAGTTTCTTCCTTGTGTTGTACAGTTTGTTTATGGCAGGGGACCACCAGATTGGCTTCCTTTTTTTTTGGAGGATAGTGTCTTGGTTCTGTTTGGGATAGCACGATCCATGCACTCATGTAAGTGCTTATAAAGTGCAATTGTGTAGGATTCAGTAGTCGTAACTGTATTGTCCATCTGCATGGGTGTCATGAAGTTCACCACTTGTGTCTTAAGAAGCATGAAGTTGGCTTTGGAGAAATTTTCCACCATGGTTTCCTTAATGGGGGCGGGGGTGGGGGCAGGATGTGGATATCTAGGGTAATTAGCTTATGGTTGGATCGGACCAATGAGGCGTTGACTTCAGGTGTGGAACACCGGTCACTCATGTTGGTAATGACTAGATCTAGGATATTGTTGCCCCTGGTAGGGGTGTGGATAAGTTGATCCAGGGCATTGCAGTTTATGAATTCCAGAAAGCATTGAGTGAAGGAGTTGGTACATGAGTAGTTTTCTCAGTTAATGGTGAGGTAGTTGAAATCACCCATTATTAGGGTGTTTGGTTGAACCCTAATATTTTCCAGTACATCAAGAAAAGAGGAGTGGGAATCCTGGGGCATGGTGCGGGATCTGTAGCAAGCTACAATTTGGATTGCAGTTTTGCCCAGAGTTAGTTGCACTTGAATAACCTCGGCTGCATTATGCTGAGCAACTAGCCTGGATGTGTGGATATCCTTAATGAATATGGACACACCTCCGCCTTTGGTGTTCCGGTCCAGGTTACATGGCTGAAAAGTGTGGTATGAGTTATAGCCTGGTAGTACAGGGGTGTTGTCTGGAGCCTTGAACCAGGTCTCAGTCACTGCACAGATATCGATGTTCTTCATTTTAAGGAGTGCCTCGAGTGAGTGCATTTTGAGATTTAGACTTCTAGCATTGAGTAGCATCACCCTCAGTTTTTGCTTGCCTGTTCCTGTTATGGTAGTGAATTTGTCATTTGAACCTTGCCTAGAAAAGGCACTATAGGGGCAGCAAGAACCTTAGCCAGTATTCGGAATCCCAGGGGTGACAGGTGCAAGCCATCTCTGGCAAAGCATCGTGGTCTGTCGACCATGTCATCCCAGGCAGACAGATACTGGATCCCTTTAGAATGGCACCAGAAGCTTAGCCAATTTTTGAAGTCAATCATTTTGTCCTTGTACTGGGGCATCATTCTGGGTGAAAGCAGAATGCTACTCAGGGCTAGGGTCATTCCTGCCTGGGCTACAAGATCAGAGAGCTTCTCCATGTCTCTTTTCATGTAGTCCAAGGAGGTATGTCTCAGGTCGTTCACACCAACATGGACAATGACAGAGTCATATCTGTACTTGTTGTGGAGTGACCTAAGTGCGTGGGTTATGTGGCGGATCCTGGCACCCGACAGGCAGCTGACAGTAACCTTCTCCTTGTTTAGCCTGGTGAGTGGGACATCAGTGTGCCTGACAATAGAGTCACCTATGACTAGTGTGTTGGGTATGTTGTTTTGCCTTACTGGCTGTGGTTGAGTGGCACACTGAGTCTGCGGGCTATGTGTCATTTGGGTTGTGTTGGCGGGTGGAGGTTGCTTGCATTTCTGCTTTGGAGGTCTCTTTTGCTTGAGCAGATTATTATTGAGAGCCTCCGCGAATGTTTTTGTGTTTCTATGTGTGGATTTTGGTGGTGTAGATTTAGTGAGACTATGTGATGAGTGTGGTGTAGTGCAAGTGTTTACCTTCTTCTCTTGACTGTCAAGTTCAGTCTTGATTGGAGAGAGCTTTACCTCCAGTTTGGCTAGATAAGTGCATCTCTCACAGGTGTAGTGTTGGGTGGTAGGAGGAGAGGGTTGTCTATGTACATCAGGCAATTTCTACATTGCCCCAAGATACCCAGATTCATCAGATAGACAGGAGAGAACACTGGGAGCTGACCCTTGGACATGCCTGAATAAAAAACTATTTTCCTCTAGATAAGTGAGGAAAGTGAGTACAAGAACTGTTTTTCTCTAAGCAAGTGAGGAAAGTAAGTACCAAAACTGTTTTCCTCTAGGTAATGAGGGAGGTTAAGTGCTGTAGTAATTAACAGGTTATTTAGTGCTTACAAGTTCTGAACAAGTGCTGATCACGAATAAGCAAATTCAAGTGCTAAAACTAAGAATCTGTATCTGGACTAAACTAGTTACAGGAAAGTGGGAAACAAGTGCAAATGCGGAATTTTAAATCAGAAAGTTGAGAGAGATGGAAAAACTGCCCAAATGGCCAATAACTACAATTTCTGGGCCAGAACCACTCCTTATGTGGTAGATAAGTTACCTAGTGCTTACCACTCCCACTGATAAGCTAGAAGGCTTCCCTCCAACACAGAAAGCTTGGGGGGGGGGGGCTCAGAAGCTTACATACAGTCCTGGATACAGAAAATCTTAATCTGGACTACACTAGTTACAGGAAAGGTATTATATATATATATATATATATATATATATATATATATATATATATATATACAGAAAAGTAGCTAAAACAGCAGTAAAAACAATTCAAATGCAGTGCAAGCTAGCACACTTGAGTATGTAGCAATGTTACAGTTTAAAAAATGCAATTAAATTAAAAATGACTAAAAACAAGTGCAGAAGGAGTCTATTAGGTAGAATGAGGTAAAAAGATGGGACTGGGGGGAGTGTCCCAGATCAAATCTACAGTGAAGTTGGGCAACTGCAAAAGCCTCCAAATTTAAACAAGACAGGAATAGGGAGGGGAAAACCAACACCTTCAGCAGAGATCTGAAAAACTATACACTGAAGCAAAAATAACAGTGCACAACTCTGAAGTCAGCCAGCAATGATATAAAATTAGTTAAACAACAATTACCAGTACACAACTCTGAAGTGCCAGAAAAATATATTCAGCTCTGTATATCTCCAGATAGTTTGAAGAGCACTCTGTCAGGACACAGGAAGGCTCCAGCAGTGTTTATAAAGGATAGCCAAAAAAAACACCCTACCGGGTGATTATTTTTTTTTTTTTGCAATACAAAGCATTTGAATTTGGGACAGTTAGCAATACAGACATGTGGATATACAAAAAGCAGCAACATACACAATAATAAATCAATACTCACTGTAGTATACATAATAACTAATTAAAGTAGAACATGACTGTGACTGGCAGACAGGTTCAGTGCAAATTTCTCCCCCCCTCCCCCCCCAAAAGGAGAAATATCTATCCCAGCAGAGTGTAGCCTCCCTGACATCTCTGATACCCAGGTGAGAGCCGCCCTCTCCAAAGCTAAAAACACAGCATCAATGGGACCAGACGGTGTCCAGGGTTGCGTGCTACATGAACTCCAAGAGGAACTAAACCCACACATAAGGCTGCTGTTTAATCTTAGCCTTACTACAGGTTATGTACCCAAAGAATGGCGTACAGCAACAGTGGTCCCACTCCACAAAGGAGGTGCTTCTATGGACCCTGGAAATTACCACCCCGTAAGCTTGACGAGCCTGGTCTGAAAAGCTATGGAGAGGATCATTATGGAACTCATAAACAAAGACATTGGGGACCTACAGACACCGGATCCTACCCAATTCGGCTTTGTCAAGGGCAGATCCTGCCTTTTGAACCTGGTCGGCTTTTTTGAAACAGTCACTAAGGCCATTGATGAGGGTAAGGCAGTTCACACAGGCTACCTTGATCTTGCAAAAGCCTTCGACACAATACCCCACTCGGGCATCATAGACAAGGTCACCAGCTTAAATGTAAACCCATATGTCATTAGATGGGTTGCAAACTGGCTGAAGGACAGAACCCACAAGGTCAGAATTGCTGGAGCCATGTCAGACTCTAAGCCAGTCACAAGCGGTGTCCCACAGGGCTCGGTCCTGGGACCCCTCTTGTTCGGCATTTATTTTTCCGAGGTGCAAGCAAACATAGGAGAATTGTGGCTGACAAAGTTTGCAGATGACTGCAAACTGGGCGCCATAATTGATACTCCAGCGGACACAAGCATCCTTCAGAAAGGCCTCATAGAAATGGATAACTGGTGCCAGAGCCATGGCCTTAAACTGAACGCCAAAAAATGTATAGTCATACCCTTTGGGAAAAACAAAGTACCCACAAATTACCACATAGGTGGTAATCCATTAAGTACGGAAGAAGTAATCAGGGACCTAGGGACCCAAGTTGACAGTAACCTCTCATTTGACACTCACATTGTGAAGGTGGTTAGGAAGACCTTCTATATTACCCACCTTATCATGAAAGGATTCACATCTAGATCAAGAGAGGTCATTGTACCCCTATACTCTTCCCTTATCAGGCCCATAATTGAGTACAATGCCCCATTTGGGATGTACCTTACCCGACACCTGCAGCAGCTAGAAAGACCCCAAAAGTACCTCACCAAGAGGATCAAGGGTCTCAAACATGTGTCATATGTTGCCCGGCTGAAGAAACTCCAGCTCTATTCAGTCGCATACCGCCTACTCAGAGGCGATCTATGCCTGACGTATAAGGCCATGTCCAATCCGGAATTAATGGACATGCTCCACCTCAGAAAATCCAAATCCACCAGAGCCACGAGAGCGAGAGATTTGAACCTCAACACAGAAATAAATAGGACGTGCTGGAGGGACAGATTCATAACCCAGAGGCTCCCTACACTCTGGAACAGAATCTCAGTCCATGTTAGGCAGAGTCCCTCACTGACTCTCTTCAAGAGAAATCTTGACGAGTGGATGGGAGATCGTAGGTTCACCCTGGGGGTCATCTCTGTGTCACTACTAGACAGAGGCACAGTAAACTAAACCCTAAATGGGCATAGTATTCTCATTCCAAGGGGTGGCGGAAGCCACACACACTCTGGCTAGGCTTATAAATCCCTAGGGCAGATAGCCTAGTATGAACCTATGAACCTAAGATTGGGGGAAGATGGGTGAAGGCTGCCAGCATACTCAAATAGAATTTGATACATAATTCTATCATTTGTGAAAATAAATGTAAAATACAGCCTTGTTTCTCAAATGAAAGAAAACACTGGAAAATGTGAACTTCAAGGTTGTAGCAACATTTCCATCTGCTGTAAGGAAAACTAAGCCAAGCATTTCATTTGTTCTTTTGAAGTTAAAATTATGTCTTGTATACCCCTTTGATTTAGATAGTGGTGCTGAAGAGGCTAAGTGAACACATTATTTCTATTGTCTTAACTTAAGGAATAATTACTAGAGTGTACATGTGAAATGTCTTTTATTGTAGTTTCCTGAGCAGGTGTTAGATTGTTAAATAATGTAGCCCTTTTGGCCTGGGAACTCCAGACTAAGTGTCAAAATGATGTAATGTGTATACTGGAAAAACCTAAGTGTCAAAATTATGTAATCTGGGAGGGTCCAGCAGAAATGTGTTAGTGATTTTAAAAACTATTGTTCAGAGAGAGACTGTAAGCATTTTGATCTTGATATCCAACTCTCAGCACTGCCTTATGCTCTCTTTATGTAAGTAGTATCTTAGAAGTATGTTTTCTTGTAGAAATAGCTAGGACTATAAAAAGTTAGACTAAGTGTTTTTCTGTTATATCAGAACTTTCTTACTGTATTGTTTTAAGTTTCTGTGTGATCTCTGAACTCTTAGATATCACTGTGGTGTAGTAGTATTGTCTTGTGTTTTTAATTATTTATTATTAAATATTTTTAAGCCTTTTACCTGTGGCTGGTTTGTGTAGAGTTAAGTTAAGCTCTGAGTACATTGCATATTTATATAGTTTATTGTACAAGGCCACTCTAATAAGCCTTAGAATGATTAGTCACATTACCAATTGGATAATAATATTGCACAGTAATAATAAGACACCCTTTTAATGGCCTTTGGGTAGCTCATAAGTATTAGCTGGTGGTGGCAGCAATTACTACCATATAGTCTGGGTAAAGGGGCACAGCTGGAGAATCTGTGTCAGCCTTTCCCAGGAGTGTCTGTGAAGTTGTATAAATACTTATCTCAAAGTGTGTGTGGTGTATCAGCTACCTAGACAGGGGCATGAAGCACCAGTGGGACAGAGAGGGTACTTGAGGTTAGCTTGCCAGCTAGGTTGAGATCTGGACCCTATAGCTGTGCCAGTGGGGAGTGTTATTGGGGACCTGGGGAGCAAGGGAGCAACCAGCCCCAGACTGACTGTGATCTATCTGTGCACTTAGGGGAAATTGTACTTTACTGTGTGTATTTGTTATCTTTTCCACTTATATGAGACACCCTCATTGGTGTTGGTGGTAGGGATTGAGGCTTCTTGATTGCTGGGCCAGGGCACGGCCGTCACAATGACAACTAAAGACTATGGCCAAAAAATATACAAATGTCTGCCCAGAACTAACAACAGTGGAGATACAAGTTTTTCTAGGAGCACAACAAGAGTAATGTGTTGCACATAAAATGACAAGAGGGATCTGCTTGCAGGGAGAGAAAGGTGTATTTCCTGAAGAGACAATTATAATAAAGAGTTACAAGTAAATAAACATTGGAAAGACAGATAAGTAGTGAAAGTGTACAACAGTACATATTTAACCAAAAAGAATGGAATGAAAGCAGAAACTAGCCATGCAGATGTTGGCTGAATATTAAAATAATGGGCTAGTAACTAGAATCAGAGCTATGAAGGCAGAGCAAAAATAAGTAGATAGAGATGGAGTGATGACCATATAGAATGGCAATATAATAATAAAGATTTAAATGCAGGATGATATGAAAGGGCTACATATAAAACAAATAATTAAAGGTCCTATTTTAGATACCACGGTGATAGATGAGTGGGCAATGGTGAAATACAACCAAATTAACTAGAATTATGTAGTCTGAGTGAAAGCAGGAAGCTGAATAAGAAACACTGATCCACAGAATGTTTCTCAAAAATTACATTCCTGCACTATGATTTAGTAAAATGACAAACATGCAGTAAAAAGACACCATCTCATACAAAGGTAGACTTCATATTCGTTGTTATTCTGGAAATCTGTCCCCTTTTTTTCAAATTATGGTAACAGTCTAGAATACATTCCAATATATGTTGCAATAAATTACCTTAAAATACAAAACAAGATAAAATCGCAACTGGGTGGGCGTAGGGGTGAAGGGGCAGCTGACCTGAGCTCAAGATGTTAGGGGGCATAAACTGCTCTATAGCTGAGAAGTTGATTAGTCCATGCAGGCAGTATTCAGAATGATTAAGCAGACACAATAGCAAATTCTGGCTGCTTAAATGCAAGTCATTTTACTCATGAAGTTCCAAAATAATCAAGTGCATTAATGTTTATTTTAGACTATGAAAGTTACGACAGCTTGATAAATTAAAACAATGTTGGGCTGGTTAGTCAGAATGATTATTTCTTTCTAAACAACAATCAAGAAGCTTTGAGAAGAAAACTAACTTCTTTTAAAAGTTTCTTTTTATCTTTGCATTTTTTAATTCCCTCACACATTACTTTTAGTAAAATAACAAAAGTAGAACTTTTTACATGAACTGACCTTTCTAACCTCCACAGTTTCCTAGTGAATGCATTTTTTAACAGTTTCGGGAGATTGGTGCAACAATTTAGGACTATACCATCCTGTCTGTGCGTGTGGGGGGGTTACAAAACTGCAGTCAATATATAATTATGATGCTTCAAGTGCTCAGGATGAATTTCCACTCCACCCCTACAAAAATTAGAAATATGGCACTACCACAGATATTAGTAGCCCTGTTAGATAGAAGAAAACCCTGCTGTCACTGGTAGCCCCCCCTTACAACTTCATGTAGTAGTTTAATAGTACTATAATGTCACTATTATTTTTTTTTTCAGCCCTTCCCCTACTTTACCTGTCCTACCTGGCTGCATAACATTACTTTGTTGTCTCTCCTCCTACCAACTGGCTGACTGGCTAAACAATTAAGTGTGTTGCAGAGCATAAAGACAAGACTTGATAGACTAATTAGCTGCTAAATGCAGAGTAGAATTATGAATAGGGTTGGAGTTTCGGACTGCTGATTTAGCTATTTGATGGGGAAAGGCACATGAAACTAATAACTTTAAGCAAGTAAGTTATATGGGAAAGAGGAAGGCCAGAGCAATGGGAAGATTTAGGAATTTTATTTGTGATACCACCCCCTTGAATGATACATGTACTAATTAGCATACATAGTGTTTGCTTGCTGACTTCCTTGGGTCCCACTTGACTATTGTTTTCTTCCCCTTCCAAATAAAAATCCTCAAACTCTTTATTAATTACTATCCACAACTTCTCCTTTGGTTGATAAAAATATTCCTGACCTTTCTATAAGCCTAAAGAGACTAAAATAATTTTACTGCTTGTATCTTGCTATCCATATACATAGGCAAGCGCTTCCAGTTTCTTAGTTTTTGTTCAGTCTCTTCCCACATATCCTTATCTGCCATAATAGAATCCTTTTTAATCCATATTACTAAATGCTTCATTTTATCATGTTCTCATAAATATGGGTATTACTGAACCAATTAATGTGTTGGTACATACTTTACATCTATAGCCTTTATTTTATCTTCATTAATTTCATATCTGAAAAAACCCAGGAACTGTCTCAGAATGTTCCACAGCACTGAAACATCCTTTTCTGGATCCATCAGGTACGAAATAATATCATCTACAAATAAAGCCAACTTTTCTTGAACACCATATCAATTATATGCTTGAATTTCAGAATTCCTTATTTTCTTTGATAGTGTTAAAAATATAATGCAAATAACAAAGGGGAAAGTGGACACCCCTCTGTTCAGATACAACTTATCAGAGAGGGCCCCTCCCACTTTGATTTTTGCCTCTGATCCCTCAATATTCTTCTAATTAACCTTGTTTTTGTATCATGAAATGCAAATGCTTCCATTGCCCTACTCATAAAGTCCCACCTTACTCTGTCAAATGCTATTTATGTATCAAGACCCACCAACAACAGCAGTATTTTCTTACATTCTACTTATCTCTGGATCATCTTTGTTCTCTTGGCACATGTTTGCCTCCCCTCCACAAAACCACATCGATCTATATCTATCAATTTGGCAACACCTGTGCCATTCTTTTATCCATTATGGACATAAACACTTTATAAACATGGTTTAGTATTGAAATAGGCCTATGTGAAGTTGAATCAGATAGGTATTTACCATCTTTAGGTATTACAGCCACCACAGATTTTTAGTATGTTGGTGCCTCCCCCTGTTAAAATACTGTTAAACAAAACCTTCCACATCTTTATCACTTTCTTCCCTCCTAGATTCCAAACATAGGATCATAGGAAGTCACTAGGCTACTGGCCCAGATGCCCTTACAAGCGTAGCCAAGAATTTAGCCCATGTTCCAACAAGTCATCACCCTATGCCACTGTCCAGCAGGGACATAGGTGGAATCCCAGGGATGTATTTTCTGTTCCCCATCCAGTTATCCACATCCACGAGAATACCATCTATTCCTGGATACCTTCCTGTAGATTGGTTATACATCACCAGTTTTATCTCATCTCCTCCTATCTTAACTGTTAATTCATAGATTCATAGGTGTTTACTAGGCTAACAACCCCAAGGGCCTTTTTAAGCCTAGCCATGCATTCCAAATCTCTCTGGCAAGTTCAAGTACCCTTGATGAGTGTAAGCAGGGGCTTGGGATGTGAAACATTTACAAGCAGGGTCCCAGGAGATGAACCATTAACAGGCTGCCTGTGTCCATTAGAGACATAGGTGGCAAACCAGGGATGAATTTCCTGTTCATCATTCAATTGTCTAAGTTACAATTGAATTGGGTTAGGGAGGAAATCTACTTCACATGGATATGGAACCTGTTCCAGAGAAGGGGTAGTATCTGGGATACATACCAGTCTCTCCAGCAGGTCCTATTTATAACTCAGGCAAGTTTAAGTCTTTAAAATTGGTAAATTTGGTGCTATTTGTTTTGTGGTTATGTAGGAGGTCCATCAAAGTTGGGTCTGACAATGCCTTGTATGCCAGGCATAGATCTCCCCTCAACAGCCTGTAGGAGACAGAATGCAGGGATAGGGCCTTGAGGTGGTCTGCAGGACATGTTACTTACACCCTGTATTTTTAGTGAGGAGCCTCTGTGGATGTTCCAGTTGTTGGATATGCCTGGTTAGGTACAAACAAAGGGGACATTGTACTTAATGATAGGTCTGATGAATACAGAATACAGTGGAACAATGACTTCATTGGACCTAGATGCCATGCCTTTGTTTATAAGTTGCACCATCATCTTCATCATCATCAACCAGATGGCTTAATGGTTAAGGTCTTCACCTCCCATGCACAAGGTACAAGGTTTGATCCTGACCTCTGACCAATAACTGTTTGGAGTTTGCATGTTCTTCATGTGTCTCCGTGGGGGGTTTCTTCCATGTCCAAAAAACATGCTGAGTGCTTCCATCTCAAACTCACCAATGAATGGAGCTGTGGGCAGCAGCACAGACTCTACATGTTGTACTATAGGGGGAAGATTTGTACAGACCAACTGCTGTGGGCATCTACTGTGGTGTGCAGTATCCTCAAGATAGGAGAATACAGATCACAGACTATGCACTGTAGCAGTGCTAGCCACTCGATGGTGTAAAATATGGCTCTAGGTGATTCAGTCATATTGACTAATGTCGCCAAAAATAGGCATGGGTAGATACTGATGATAAGTGGGTTGAGGACCCGGTCTACTCTGACCCATGCCAGGGACCCTTGCTAACAGTGGGAGGGGTATATATACCCTTATTGGCCAGTGTGTGCCCGCCATAAAGCCCAGCACCCCTGGGTCAATAAGCTACTGACTGGCTGTTGTCTAGTTGCCCATCCTGGGTTACCTGGGATAGCTTTGTTGAGCAAAAGCTGGACATAACACCAACCAACCTGCCAAACGTGAACTGAGAATTGCTACACTTAATGTAGGTTCACTGAGAGGATGCAGCTTGGAAGTGGATGCCATGATGATATTGAGGAGGCAGGACATCCTATGTATTCAAGAGATGAGATGGAAGGGCAGTGCAGCAAAGCCACTTAGCTTGGGATCCAGACTCTACTACTCATGTGGGGGACAGGCTAGAAATGGTGTAGGAATTGTGGTGTGAGAGAGGCTTCAGAAGGCAGGGAGGGATAGCATCAGAATTAATGACAGACTCATGGCAATCAGACTCCAGTGTAATGATAGGGCAGTATTCATAATCTCAGCCTATGCCCCACAGCAGGGCTGTGATAGTGAGGAAAAGAGTGTGTTCAGACAGTAGTTGCAAGGCCTATTAGATAAAGCAGGATAACATGAATTGGTGTTGATAATGGGTGACTTGAATCCAGATATCAGGACAGACAGGATATGAGGACTGCCTGGGTCCACATGGGGTGGGGCAACAGGAATAATGAAGGAGAAGCCATTCTAGACTTCTGTCTGGCAAAAAAGTTGATAGTAGCCATCACATGGTTCAGAAAGAGAGACAGTCACAAGATCACATACAAGAGTAGCCAACATGAAACTCAGGTAGACTTCCTCCTAGTAAGGAAAAGGCACTGGGGAAGAGTCCTTGATTGCAAAGTCATCCCCAGTGAAACAGTTGGCCCACAGCATAAACCACTAGTTGCCACAATCAGCTGCAAGCAGTGGTTAGCGAAGGCTCTAAGGTCAACGCAAACCAGACTGAAGACATGGAAGTTGACTGGAGAAAAAATACAGCAGTTCAGAGGATTAATCAGGGCTCTAGCACCCCAAGAAGAGGATGAAATAGGTGGAGCTGAAGAAGAGTGGCAGCGCCTAAAAACAGCATGTATGAGGACTACAGAATAGATATGTGGCTGAGCCAGGTATGGAAATAAGGTACATAAGGAAAGCTGGTAGTGGAATGCAGAAGTCTAGGAAGTCGTAAAAAGAAAGAAGGAGTGCAGGAAGAAGTGGGAGACAGAAAAGACTGACCAGGCTAGGAAGGACTACTGGTTGGCTAACAGAAAAAAGTTGCAATAGCAAAGAATAGGGCATCAGAGGAACTTTACCAACTTCTGGAAAGTGACTCACTAAGGGGCACAATGAAACTATATCAGGTTGCAAGACAAAGACAGAAAAATAAAGTAGATAGACACCCTTCATAAGGGATGCCAGCAACAACCTACTCACCAGTCCACAAGACATCAAAGGCAGATGGAAGGAGTATTTCCAGCAGCTTCTGAATGAAGAAAACCTCACAGAAGCTGTATTGCCCGAGAAACAGCCTACGATGAGAGAAGAGGAGCCCACCTTACAAGAAGTAAGAACAGCACTAAGGAAGATGAAGCCAGGGAAAGCAGCAGGCTCAGATGAGGTTACAGCAGATATGATAAAGATTCTGGGTGAGATAGGGAAGAAATGGCTCCTGAGGGTACTAATAGCAGTGTGGAGAGAAAGGTGTATCCCAGATGACTGGAAAATAAGCATACTCATGCCAGTGTACAAGAACAAAGGGGACATCCACACATGTGGGCAGTACAGAGGCATCAAACTCCTACCACATTGCATGAAAGTTCTGGAGAGGGCGACTGATAAATGGATATGCAGAGTAGTAGAATTAAGATGGGAGATGAGCAGTTCGGATTCAGATCAGGATGCAGCACAACTGACCTAATGTTTGCAGTGAGACAGATACTTGAGAAGAAGCTAGAGATGAGAGAGTCCAACTGGCATTCCTAGACTTGGAGAAAGCATATGACAAGGTCCCAAGAAAGCGGATCTGGGCAGTACTGCGGTGGTTTGAAGTCCCAGAAACATTGGTAGAATTAGTGCAGGCTATGTACAAGGACCCATTGACTCAAGTATGAATAGTGTTTGGCCTCACAGAGGGGTTCCCAGTGGGAATGGGTATACACCAGGGTTCAGCTCTGAGCCCACTGCTGTTCATACTGGTGATGGACTACATTAGCAAACAGGTTGGAGGGGACAGATCAGCAAAGCTGCTGTATGCAGATGATGTGGCAGTACAGGCAGACACTGAGCTAGAACTTCAGCAAAAGATAGGACAATGGAATGCAAATCTGAAGGCACATGGGATGAAACTAAGCACAGATAAGACAGTGGTAATGGAAGCAAATTGGGGAAATCAGAAGAAGCTGAGATAAGAGATAGAAGGGAAGATAGTGGAACAGGTAAACAGTTTCAAGTATCTGGGAGGGGTGGTTGAGGAGAAGTGTAGTCTGAAGGAAGAGGTCAAAGCTAGAATCAGAGGGGCTGCAGCCAACTGGCATAGAGTATCAGGTGTAGTCTATGACAGAAGAATGCCAAATAAGCTGAAAAGTGAAGTGTACAAGATAGTGGTGTGACCAGTACTACTGTATGGTACAGAAAGCTGGGCAGCACTGGCAGAACAGTTGAAGAAGCTAGAGGTGATGGAAATGAAGTGCTTGAGAAAGGTGATAGGATGCACACTGTAGGACAGACAAAGAAATGAGGACATAAGAGCAGAAGCCAAAGTAGCTCCAATTGCAGAAAAGATCAAAGAGAACAGATTACGGTGGTTTGGGCATGTGTAGAAAAGCAGAAGACAATCTGAAGAGGAAGATTTGGGACAGACTGGAAGAAGGTAAGAGGAAGCAAGGATGTCCAGCAAAGAGGTGGATGGATTGTGTGAAAGAAGATCTGCTACAGTCAGTTATGAATGTTGAGGAGGGCAGGAGCGTGGCACTGAATCAAGAGAAATGGCGACAGTTAATACGACAGCCCGACCCCATGTAGAAGAAATGGGAAAAAGGAGGCTGATGATAATGATGATGATGATTGTCAAAGGCTAGATTACTATCTATGTGTGTCCCCAAGTCCCAGACTGCTGGGTAAGCTCTTAGGGGGTTGTTGTCAATATGATAAGTACTGCGGCGGATGACTTCCTGAAGGATACTATTATGCATTTCTTGGCAATTAATTTTAGTACATGGCCCTGACACCAGTTGTTTTTCTGTGTCAGCCCTTCCTGAAGAATAGTTGTGTCAGTGGGTGACTCAATGACAGCTCCTAATTTGAAATAATCTGTAAATTTAGTCAGCCAGAGGCCATTGACATCAGCAATGTCTTCAGAGAAGTAAATGCCTAAAAGGAGCGGTCCCAGAACCAATCCCTGAAGGACTGTGCTTGTGACTGGCCTCTTTGTGGAAGTGGACTCCCCAATTCTAACTTCCTGGGTCCTGTCTGTGAGTCAGCTTGCTAAGCATCATCTACCTCTAACCTTGTTAAGCATCTTCTGCCTTTAACATCTTCCATGAATATTTCCATTGTGCTTTAATCTTGATTTCCCAACTTCTCTAGTTTATACAAATTTTCATAAAATTTCTAAAATATGTCTAATACCTTTTCTGGATCTCTGGTTATTTTTCTTATCATATGCTCCCTACGTTTGGCAAAAATCCTTTCTACTTTCTGTTGCCTAAGTCATTGAGCCAAACTTTTTTTGTGCTCTGGAGTTATTATCAAAAAGATTTTGCTTAGCATCTTTCTAAACTCATGCATATTACACAGTCACTCCTTTATTTTCTCTTTATCACTTTGGTGTTGCACCTTGTTCTGTGAGATTCACCTTATTGTGTAATACTTTAAATAACTTTTCTCAGCACCTCTAAATAATACTGGTTGCTTCTTAACCAGAGTATTTTTCTTTTATTTCTACCCTATTTTTAAACTCCATTATCATTTTATCCCACTTACTAGCTATAATTTCTGGAGCACTTTCTATCTGCCATAACCTAGCCTCTGACATTTTGACCTAGCCTCTGACATGAGCAGATCATGCTGGAGAGATAGATACATCTCCCAGAAACTGCCACTTCTCTGGAATAAAACTTCCAGTTCACGTGAAACAGACCCCCTCCCTGACCCTCTTCAAATGCAACCTAGATCAATGGATGGGTAACCGCAAATTTACTCCTAGCACCCATATCCCTCCTGGATAGTTGTTATTAACTACCATAGACCCGTATCTCTGCAAACTTCACTCACTTAACCACTGACAATTGGAGCAACTCTGGATAAATATGGCTAGGCTTGTAAGGGCTCTAGGACCATTAGCCTAGTAACCTTCTATGAACCTATAAACTATATATTCCTTTAATTCCTCTCATTTTAATAGGTAGGTGGAAAAGCACCAGTGTCTCATCTTTACTTCATTACCCTGCATTTTATCTTAGTAATTACTGATGCATGATCTAAGGTAGTTATTGGACGTGTGAAAGTTCTCAATTAAATGCAAACGTCCTTGTGAAATATAATTTCTGTCTTGTCTAGCTCAGTTATTGTACCTTGGGGAATAATATGTAAATCCTGTCCAAATTCCTACTACTGTATTCATGACTTTCATACAAAATGCTTTCATAAATTTCTTCAGAAATCTACCATCTTTTGTTCTATTATTCCTTCTAGCCTCCCAATATACCCTCATTGCTGAAAATCAAATTCCTGTCCCCACCTGTAAGTAAACTTTCCCACTGAAAGCTGATAATTTCTCCTAAATTTTTTAAAGCTCCATAATAGTAATTTTAGGTGGAATATGAATACACACTAGCATAATTTTCATTAATTGTCAGTAGCCCATTACCACCATAAATCTGTCATTATTATATTTTTTCTCCTCTTCAATCACTATTGGAGCTCTTGTAGCACTTACTAGAAGTACTCCTTTTTTCCTTTGTCCCTGATATTTAGCTGAATATTCATCCTGAAATCCTTTCTTTATCAAATTGACAGGCCCAGATCTTTCCAAATATGCCTCCTGTAGTATTACTATTTGCACTCTGCATTTCTTAACATAATTAAATATTCTTTCCTTTTTGCTTGTACCTGTGAGGCCATTCATATTCCAAGATAATATGGAAAGTGAAGCCATTATAGTATAAAGTCATTATTCCCACCTATAGTCCCCCATTCTATAGTTATGTCAAGAATCTAAATCGCAATGCTCAGATCTGCTCTGAACTACAACAGAATGGCATTAAATATACTGATCCCAAGAATATTGCCAATATCCTGGCAGATCGATTTAGTGCCAGCTTCACCCCCCCTCTCACCCCCTAAAGGGTCTATCTCAATACCAAAGATTGCCAAATTCCGGAAATCACGGCCACACAGGTAGAAACTGCACTCTCCAAAGCTAAGAATACAGCATCCATGGGACCAGATGACATCCCAGGCTGTGTACTACATGAACTACAAAATGAACTGACACCTCACCTAAGTGTCATATTTAATCATAGCCTCACCTCAGGCTTCGTGCCCACTGAGTGGCGCACAGCTATAGTTATCCCACTCCACAAGGAGGGATCCGCCTTGGATCCCGGGAACTACCGTCCCATCAGTCTGACAAGCCTGATCTGCAAGGGCATGGAACGCATTATCATGGAACTTATAAACAAAGACATTGGCAACCTTCAAACACTGGACCCCACCCAGTTTGGGTTTGTGAAGGGCCGATCTTGTCTCCTGAATCTGATTGATTTCTTCGAATCAGTCTCCAGAGCTGTGGATGAGGGTAAGGCGGTCCACACAGCCTATCTGGACCTCACCAAGGCCTTAGGCACCATCCCCCCTCTGGAATCATAGATAAAATTTCTAAGCTGGGCATTCTATAGCTATGTCAAAAATCTCAATGGCAACACTCAGATCTGCTCTGAGTTACAGCACAATGACACTAAATATACAGAACCAACTGATATTGCCAACATCCTGGCAGATAGGTTCAGTGCTAACTTTACCCCCCTCTCACCCCCTAAAGGGCCCATCTTTATACTGGAAGAATGCAACGTTCCTGTAATCACAGCTGCACAGGTAAAAACTTCACTCTCCAAAGCCAAGAACACAGCATCCATGGGACCTGACAACATCCCAGGTTGCCTTCTACATGAACTACAGAATGAACTGGCACCCCACCTAAGTACCATGTTCAATCATAGCCTCACCTCAGTCTTTGTGCCCATTGAATGGTGCACCACGACAGTTATCCCACTCTACAAAGGGGGGCCACAACAGACCCCGGGAACTACCGCCCCATTAGCCTGATGAGCCTCACCTGCAAGGCCATGGAACGTATCATCATGGAACTCATAAACAAAGATATTGGACACAGTTTGGGTTTGTAAAAGGCAGATCATGTCTCCTAAACCTGATAGACTTCTTTGAAGTAGTCACCAAAGCCACAGATGAGGGTAAGGTGGTTCACACAGCCTATCTAGATCTCGCCAAGGCGTTCAACACCATCCCCCACTCTGGAATTATAGATAAACTCACTAAACTAGGTATAAATCTCTATGTCACAAGATGGGTTGCCAACTGGCTTACTGAAAGAACCCACACTGTGAAAGTAGCAGACTCCAAATCAGACTTCAGACCAATGACAAGTGGAGTACCACAGGGTTCAGTCCTGGGTCCTCTCCTGTTTGGTATCTACTTCTCTGAAGTACAGACTTACACAGAAGGTCTTTGGCTAACTAAATTCACAGATTACTGCAAACTAGGAGCCATAATTGAAACTCCTAATGATGTGGACATCCTACAAAAGGGCCTCACTGAGACAGATGCCTGGTGTCAAAGACATGGTCTCAAGCTCAATGCCAAAAAGTGCATTGTCATCCCCTTTGGTAAAAACTCTGTACCCATGAACTACCACATAGGCGGTAGTCTACTTAACACCAAAAGTGTGATAAAAGACCTTCGGACACAGGTGGACAGTGGTCTCTCCTTTGATAATCACATCGCCACAGTGGTCAGGAAATCCTTCTACGTGGCACACCTCATCACAAAAGGTTTCTCATCCAGAAAAAAAGAGGTCATTGTTCCCCTCTACTCATCACTCATTAGACCCATTATAGAGTACAACGCCCCTTTTGGTATGTACCTCACAAGACATCTACAACAACTGGAAAGGCCGCAAAAATACCTCACAAAGAGGATTACTGGACTCAAACAGATGCCTTACGCAGACCGTCTCAAAAAACTCCAGCTTTACTCCGCCGCATATCGCCTGCTCAGAGGCGATCTCTGCCTAACATACAAAGCTATGTCAAATCCAGAGCTGATGGACATGCTCTACTTAAAGAAATCCCAATCCCTCTGAGCTACACGCTCTAGGGACCTAAACCTTATCACCACAATAAACAGAACATGCTGGAGGGATAGATTCCTGTCCCAGAGACTTCCCATACTCTGGAACAGACTACCTATCTATGTCAAACAGAGCTCCTCATTAGCATTCTTCAAGAAAAATCTTGATGATTGGATGGGTAGTAGGAAATTCACCCTGAGGATCACTTCTGTAGTTCTGCTTGACAGGGGCACAGGAAAATAATTTTCTTGGGTGGTGAAAGCCAGGGTACCTTTTTGGCTAGGCTTGTATAGGCCCGAGGGCAAATAGCCTAGTACCTACCTATGAACCTATGAACCTATAAATCCCTACATCACTTGATGGGTTGCCAACTGGCTTACTGACAGAACCCACACTGTAAAAGTAGCCGACTCCAAATCCAGCTCCAGACAAGTGACAAGTGGAGTACCTCAGGGTTCACTCCTGGGACCACTCTTGTTTGGCATCTACTTCTCTGAAGTACAGGCCAACACGAAGGGGCTCTGACTAACAAAGTTTGCAGATGACTGCAAACTGGGAGCCATTACTGAATGCCAAATGATGTGGATATTCTACAAAAGGGCCTAACAGAAACAGATGCCTGGTGCCAGAGCCACGGGCTCAAGCTTAATGCCAAGAAATATATAGTTATCCCCTTTGGAAAAAAAATGTACCCATGAATTATCACATAGGTGGCAGTACACTAAACATTGAAAGTGTGATGAGAGACTTAGGGACACAGGTGGACAGTGGTCTTACTTTCGATAACCACATCGCCACAACAGTCAGGAAATCCTTCTATGTGGCACACCTCTTCACTAAGGGCTTTTCATTCAGAAAAAAGGAGGTCATTGTCCCACTGTACTCATCCCTCATTAGACCCATTATAAAGTATAATGCCCCATTTGGTATGTACCTCACAAGACATCTGTAACAGCTGGCAGCTGGAAAGGCCACAGAAATACCTCACTAAAAGAATCACAGGCCTAAAGCAGATGCTATATGATGATTGTCTAAAAAAACTCCAGCTATACTCTGTGGCATATTGCCTACTCAGAGGCAGTCTCTGCTTATCATACAAGGCCATGTCAAACCCTGAGCTGTTGGACATGCTCCACTTAAAGCAATCCCAATCCCTCAGAGCCATATGCTCCAGGGATCTAAACCTTGTCATCACAATGAACAAAACATGCTGGAGGGATAGGTTCCTGACCTAGAGACTCCCCATAGTCTGGAATAGACTGCCCATACATGTCAAGCAGAGAGCCTCCTTGGCCCTCTTCAAAAGGAACCTTGATGATTGGATGGGAGATAGGAAACCCACCCCGAGGATCACGTCAGTCGCCCTGCTAGACAGGGGTCCAGAGAAGTAAATATTGTGGGAAGAAATATCCAGGGAATTGTTATGGCTAGGCTTGCATAGGCCCTAGGGCCAATAGCCTAGTACCAACATATGAACCTATGAACCTATTATATTTAGCAGCTTTTTCAAATGCCTGTTTCCAGCTTTTGTGATACATGCATCCACTAATGTTTGACAGGTTAATCCTTAACAGAGTTTTTTCTTATCATCAACATTGGAACTTACGTCACATTTTACAAAACTTTTTTTTAATAAAACCCTTAAAGCAAAAAACAACCTCCCCAATAACACGCCAATCACCCATTAACTTAATACAAATACACATAACTATGTACATTCTTTAAGTAAGGAAGTTAACTACACTAATAGGTACATTTGCACCAGATAGACAGCTTTTGCTACAAGTTTTATTTAACCTGAAATTGAGATTATCCATGCTAAGGCAGATGTTATTGCCTGTGCTTCTACTTACACTAATTGGGGTCTGTTCTGATTTTTTTTATCTTTATTCCTCTACCAGATGTGAAAACATTTTCTTGCATACTTTCTGAAAACATTAATGCTTAGCCTTGAAGAAAGCAGTGTTCTGGTTTTTTATTGCCCTATAATCAGCTTGTCTTCATGGGAACATAAAAGAAAAATGTAGTTCTCGGCTGCAGCCTGAAAGTCAAGTCAAGTTGAAACATTTATTGATAAAGGAAAATGTTATATTATATTCAGCATTCCTATATTTACTCGTTACCACTTAAAACTTTTTATTAGATTAAGCCAAGGGTCTTAATCCAGACATTCACCTATCTAAAAGTAAGAGAAAATATATCAGTTCTACTTATATTATGATCTGTGTATTTATGCACCCTATCCCCACCTCAACAACCCAACGATTACAGCCTATTAACTTAAACATGCTTTTGCTTACCCTTTCTTCTCTTTTGTATTGCAACACCTACATTTTAATACTAAAAAAGAAGAAAGAGAAGAAGAAGAAAAAGGGCATCTGTTTACCTTAGTAACATCATCACATGCAGGAGCAACTAAAATACTTTACTATAAACATGCAGTTTATATTGTGAAAAGTTGCATAGAAATACTGTCAAGAACAGAAATAGTTTTACTTCCAGTTACCCTTTTCCTTCTCCCCCTCCTCTCCTCTCAGTGTCCTTCCAAACATCAATAACAAGAAGTGAGGTAAATGCTTTTCAGTTCTTCACAAATTTAACAAAGTCAGCAAAAGTCCAATCTTTCCACTTTTTCTTATATAGCCATATTTCACATATGCAATTGATGCTTTACAGTCCCACATGTATTCACTAATTTCTGTGTTGCTGGTCTTCTTCTATTTCATTTCAATTTCCCATCTCCAGATTCCAGTTCATTTCCAAGGTATTCCATTATTCTTCTTTTATCCTTGTCTGAAGCATTTTCCTTTAGAACAGTGAAAATGATTTTAAGGACAAAGTCTCTCTGTGTGTTTTATTGTCAGAAGAGTGGGAAGCAGAGTCCCCTTCTCCTTGATAGCTCACTTTTTATTGGACAAACTTTTGTATTTCCTCCTTATCCTGTTCTGCATCTAAAATGACTTTGATCCTCTAGGTAAAATATAATGAAGACAAATGGATACAGCAGCTTGAATCTCACACCTGCCTCTCAACATTCCATGATTACTGGAATACATTTGTTTCTTTTCTTCCTGGTGTAAAGTGAATAATCATTTCCACAGACACTCTACTGTCTCCAACTTTTAATACTTTGCCCTTCTGCTACAGTTTTGTCAGGATCAACTCTTTCTGCTGGTAGGCTTGCATCTTTACTAATAGAGGTTGTGGCTGCTTTCTCATGGTCAGATTTGGAGCATGCCAACAGTGTGCCCTTTTAATTAACAGTTCTGCTGTGGAGTACCAGTCCTGTTGCTTATTTGTTCCTTCATAAAAGTAACACAATCTGTTCATTCTAGATTCCACTGGTACAGCAGAAAATATCAGATTTCCCTACATGCTCTGTCCTCTAATTCTACCATTTTTTGAAACTTTTCTTCTTGAGCAGTTTCATACTTGGCTGGCCTTTTCTTCATTTCAACCTCTGATTTTTGCAGTTTTATCAACTTATCTGAATATCTGTCTAAAGCGTCTTCCATTTTTTTCTAGCCTTTTGTTATTTGAGTTGCTATACTCCTTCAGTGTTTCATTTATTTTAATCAGCTCTGAACACACGACTTATTTTTTCCTTGAGATTACTGGAAGCGAAATCTTGCACCAAAGCTGAAGACTGAGGTGTTTTTTTTTTTTTTTTTTGCTGAACAGCTACAGGATTCTTTCCAATCACTGGTTTCTCTTCACCTTTTGATTTGTTTTTTCAGGCATTCCTAGTTTCTTTCCTGGCATCCAGGCAGTATACTTACTAGCCAGTAAATGAATTTACTAAAAGTGACATAGTTCCTGGCCCTTGTGTTTCAGCTTCTTTTTTCTCACTGGGAGAGCAGAAGTTATGCTGTCAATCATTATGTAGCCATCACACTTATCACAGTCTGGCTGTTACTTTGTTCAGCGACGTTGTTGTTTTGGAATATATTTTTTTTTTTTGAGTGTTTTAAATTATATTCACATGATGTGGGAATTGACATTTTTTCAGTTACTTCTATTCTCTGGAACTTCTGAAACTGTTTTCCTCTTTGGTGAAGAGATCTTCTTGTGAAACTTGCTACTGTGGTCACCTTGGGAACTATATATAGCTAGACATGATAATGCTTCAATTTTCAGTATAGTATATGGACTGATTCATTCATATGTAGTATATTTAGTCTGTGCTTCCTCTGTTGATTTATATCAACATTATATATATCTGCACCCACCACAACCAGTGGCTTAGCTGTGGAGGAACTGAGTAACTGGGCAAGTGCATTTTTCTGCCTTGTAAAATAATGAAAAGGTTTTATCATAGTTTTATTCATGTTTACTTTTTCTGTGAAACATATTTTTCTGGACTGGTTTGATTGATTTGTATACATAAATTCTGGCAATTGTATTTTTTACTGCTGTTTGTAGTATCAGCTTATTAAAGTCTTTCTTTGACATTATGTTCTTTAAGGCCCCTGTGCCCATCATTTGTATCTCCAACTTTCCAGTTTGACTTCTGGCTTCTTTACTGTCTTCCTTAATGAAGGTGTATACTGTTGTTTCATTTTCTGTGACACTAACCTCATTCTCAGCTTTGCTCCTAGTGCTATATTCCATGTCTTCAACATGTGCTCTCCTGCTCTGCCTTATTGGTTGCCTTTACTTTCCTGGCATATGATGCTTGTGTTATGACTTGCTATTTGTGAATTTACTTCTACATGTCTTTGCCAAGTGATTGTGCTTTCAATATTTTGTACAGATTTTACCCCTGTTGAGCAATTACTTATGATGATGTCCTACCTAGACTGTCTCAAAGTCCTGTCACTATACTCAGTATCCTAGAGACTGCTAAGAGGTGACCTGTGTCTGATATACAAGACGTTCTTCAGTTCATTACAGGTAGATTTACTCCATAGCAGCACAGCAAGTCAAATGACATCAGAAATATTTGGTCTAGGGATCTAAACCTCTTCTGCAACATCAACAAAATGATTTAGAGGGA